>NW_027195927.1:0-95000 GCF_038502225.1 Cherax quadricarinatus | reverse complement strand
CGTCCGCAGTCTCTGATGAAGTGACGAGGATAGTGGAGTTTAGAAAATACTTGTTCAATTATAGTGCATTCTTCCTCAAGGTGTAATTATAGGCTTCTTCCTGCGTGCACTCAGAATCTGCAGCAATGAGTTCCTTGAGGAAGAATGCACTATAATTGAACAAGTATTTTCAGATCGACACCATGCCTTGCCCTTCTAAGGCAGGGTTGGTGCCAGAGCCCGAGTTTGTAGCTCACAAGATGAGGGGGGTACTTGTGCCTCCTCCCATGGGAGACTTAGGTCTCAGACACTCTCTAGACAGGGAGCCAGTGCCGGGCCACCAAGTGGAAGGGCCCGGGCCGGGAGAATACCGGCGAATCTTTAACAACACCCCAGGTAGATCTGAGTGTGACTTGAAAAAGCCCACTGTGTGGGTGAAACGTTGTCAATAAAGGATCACATTATACTGCATATGTGTTTATATTTCAATTGTGTCGGTATTTTATACCATTTATTTCCAGGCTGGAATACTGCTGTGCACTAATGGATTGCGTGATAATTCTTGCTGCGGCTTTTCGTTGGGTTATTATTGGTTTGGAGGTGTGCAGTGTACTCGACCAGCTTTAGATGGACGAGTACAATTCCAATACAGATCTATCTAGAAGCGTAATATCAACTGTAGTGAGTGACTGTCTTTAATTTCTCATTTATTATAATACGACTGGTGTATTGCATTCTGTGCATATTGTAAATATATTGGTAAAAGGAATGTACAGGTACTAAAACCTGTGCTTGACGCTGACTTTATGGAAATAAATGGTATAAAATACCGACACACTGGAAACATAAACACATATGCAGTTTAATGTGATCCTTTATTGACAACGTTTCGCCCACACAGTGGGCTTTTTCAGGTCACAAACAGATCTACCTGGGGTGCAAGCAAGCAAGCAAGCAAGTGCAGGTAAGATCCCAATGGGATGAGTGGGGAAGACGGGACAGACGAAGAATAGCGCTGGAGAGGAGTGTTCTTAGTCGTAGAAATAGAGCCAGGGCTTGACCCAGCAGCTAAGGCGATCGTGGGACAGACTTGGAGAAAAAACGGGAAGAGAGCAAGCTGTGTATGCAACAGTCTCGTGGTAGGTGAGGTCTTTGAGTCTCGAGAGCTGGAAGTTTCCAGGTCGCAGGAGAGGGTAGGCAGGTAGGACCATCAGAGGGCAGCAGACATGTGGAAGGTTATTTTAGTAGTTGAGGAGGCAGGTTTGCAGTGAAGCCATTTGCAAACTTCTTGAAGCTGCTCCTGGAGAGGTGGTATAGCGTTGTCTTGTTGGAAAAAGTGAAACGAAGAGGCTTGATGAACTCAAGAACTTGCGTGAGTGTGAAGTGAAGAGGTGATTCGCAGGCATACTTGACTGTTCCATCACCGAGGCCTTTGTAGAGTTCAGAGCAGGTCATGGTGTCAGCGTTCGAGGGAGAGGTGTAGAAAGTAAGGTTTTCCCAAGAGGGTGTGCTGGAGTCGTCGCTATCTGCTTCGTCGGGGGATTCGTCAGGAAATTCTTGTTAAATTGTTTCTACAGTGATTGTGTCAAGAGGAGGCTGGGAGTCTAGAGTATTTGCGGTCTGGCTGGTTGTTGGTGGTTGTTGAGAGGTGGCAGTGGTCACTGGGCGTGGTTCAGGAGTGTTTTTTGAGGCAGAGTTAGGATTTGGGCCTGAAGTTGATGTGAAGTTAGCGATGTTTGGGAATATCTTGAGGAAGTCCTGTGATGTTGGCGAGTCAGGAAAGTTGAATGACGGCATGTTGTTAAGACGGAATAGTTCGTTAATTGTAGTGTTGAATGTGCCTGGGTTTGCTGCATTTGCAAGGTGTGCATACATCATGCAGTACAACACCTTAGAGGGAGCAGCGTCAGGGAGTGCAGAAAGGGAATTGCTGGATAGAGATGACTGCTGTGTGGCTTGTAGAATTCTGGTGGTGTCCGACTGGAGTTTTGAAATGGCGGTATATGTCGGCGATTTGGGACTATTCCTCTTGGTTTCTTCTTTAATTTTTTTCGACATTACTTCTTTTCGTAGTGGGCATTTAGCTGCAAGGGTATGATGAGTACCCTTGCAGTTAAGACATGTTGGAGTGGCATTGGTGGTGGTGCAGGCTTTGAAGTTATGACCTTCTTTTCCACAGGTAGAACAGAACTTTTTGTCTTTAATGGGACAGTCCTTTGTTGAATGCTGATAAGAGTAACAGTTCCAACAGGGAGAGACATGGGCAAAACGTTCAGGTTCAATGTGGCGTGGATGTATGTGGTATTATGAGATAGCTAGTCCATTAGCGAGTGCTTGGGTAGCCATATCTATGTTTGAAAAGGTGATTTTGATCATAGATGAGGCATTGGGAATTCGTGTGATGGTGTCTACAGAGGCCCAGGTGTTTTGGTCTTCGATAGAGGTCTTCAGTTCATCCGTTGGTATGGATGTGATTATCTTATCCAATTGTTTAACAAAAACTGAACGTTTCGCCAGCAAGGAGGGAGACGGTGATATGATGAATTGTCGGTCCCGTAATGTGTTCACTGCAGTGTCGTCCATAAGTTTAGCTGCTTCATTGTCGTCGGTGCAGACGACAATAAAGGAATCCTTGAGTGAGTGGATCGCTGTGAATTTGAGATGTAGGCAGGTCCTCATAGCGGCAGCAAGTAATAGTTTAGTGGAATCATTTATAACACCACTGGCTGGTTTGATTTTAACACGATGTGCGAACATTGTCGAACAGGTAGAGGTTACCCTCCCCAACGGGAATCGAAGGGAGTACCTGGGGTGGAAGGTACGTGAGTATTTATAGTCAGGTTCAGAATGTTGAGGTTAGGTGGAGAATGCTGCATCTTATGATCTACCGGTTGGGGTTATAGAGTCTAAAATCTTGGGTAGTTTGGAAGGGGGATTGGATAAGTTGTGAGCAGACCTTCTGCAGTGTTCTATGTTCTTATGTGGGATAGCGATGAAGAAGTTTCCTGACATTATTCAAAATCTTTCATCTCGTCCACTGTCAACCACAGAAACCGAAGCACTCAGCTTAGGCCTCAAATTCGAAACAGGAATTACGAAGCCAAAACAAGACCTCAATTTCATCGCCAAAAACTACAGACACAATGACTCCGACTTCCAAAAAGGTTTTCTTCAAGGCATCATCTCAGCAGCCATCTCTACACGCAACTCCCCAGTCATACCTCGACGTTACATCAATGCACTTAAAGCTTTAGCAGAAGACACGACCATCAGGGTCACCACCGCTGATAAAGGAGGTGGTGGTGTTATCATGAATACTGACGACTACAGGAGCAAAATGCTCAATCCCAGATACCTACAAACCTCTCACAACTAACCAAGTGGACAACCTTACTAAAACTTTTCTTCAAAGGACTCGCCGCATTCTGAGGAACTCAGAACAAGGGAAGAAACTTCTGCACACCATACCCAGCAACCCCAGACCTGCCAGAATGCACGGCCTGCCAAAAACTTACAAGCCTGGTATACCATTGAGGCCCAAATCTTCGGGAATAGGCAGTGCTCCCCACCAACTCTCAGGAATTCTCGCAAAACACCTCTCTAAACTCTTGGGCACTATCAGTCCAGCACATCTCAAACACTCGGGTGATCTTCTCAATCGCATTCGCAACATCAACATCAGGAACAAGAAACTTTCCAGCCTTGACGTAACTTCCCTATTCACCAAAGTACCTACTACACAAGCCATCGATCTCCGCAGAAAAATTGACGATTCACTTGATCTTCCTATTCCAGCCAGCGATTTCATCGATCTCGTTGAACTATGTGTCGGCTTTACGTGTTTCTCTTTCGAAAATCACCTATTTCAACAGACTTTTGGACTACCCATGGGCTCGCCACTCAGTGCCGTCCTGGCGAACTTATACATGGAACATCTGGAAGCGAGCGTTTCTCCACCATTATTCCTTCGACTGTCACCTGGCTCCGTTATGTTGACGACATTCTCCTCATAACTCCCAGGCGCTTCAACGTTCAAGCTCTCCAAGACAAGCTCAACCAGGTCGATCCCTCAATCCAGTTCACACTTGAAGAAGTCGACAACACTCTTCCTTTCCTTGATGTTCTTCTCTGCAAAGCTGACCATGAACTTCGTTTTAAAGTCTATTGAAAACCCACCAACCAAAACGATCTTCTCCACTTCTACTCTCACCACGACACCAAAACTAAACGTGGTGTAATTATAGGCTTCTTCCTGCGCGCACTCAGAATATGCAGCAATGAGTTCCTTGAGGTAGAATGCACTATAATTGAACAAGTATTTTCTAAACTCCACTATCCTCGTCACTTCATCAGAGACTGCAGACGGTGGGCATTAAACATCTTCAACACACCCAGAGAAGACACTGCCGAGAAGAGATACATAGTCCTCCCCACCAACTCCATTGCCAAACATGTTTCCAACATCTTTTCCAATACCTCATTCCAAGTATCTACCTCCACAACCACGACCATCAAGGACATCACCAGTAATAGACAGGACAAGCTTCCCTCCTCTGCAGGGGTTTACATAATCCCTTGTAATGACTGCAACAAATTATACATGGGCGAAACATCAAGAGACCTCCAAACACGTATTTCAGAGCACCAATACGCAAGCAGGACTGACGATACAAGGAATGCCTGTGTACAACACCGCAATTCACACAACCATTTAATTAACTACAGAAACTCAAGACTTATCGCCAAAGAAGACAACATTCAATACCGAAGAATCCTGGAATCATCGCTTATCTCTATAACCAACAATTTCAACCAGAACAACGGCTTCTATAACATAGCTGAACCACTCGCCAAGAAACTTCTTCATCGCTATCCCACATAAGAACATAGAGCACTGCAGAAGGTCTACTCACAACTTGTCCAATACCCCTGCCAAGCTACCCAAGATTTTAGACTATATAACCCCACCCGGTACATCATCAGATGCAGCATTCTCCATCTGACCTCAGCATTCTGAACCTGACTATAAATACTCCCGTACCTTCCACCCCAGGTAGATCTGTGTGTGACTTGAAAAAGCCCACTGTGTGGGCGAAACGTTGTTAATAAAGGATCACATTAAACTGCATATGTGTTTACGCTGACTTTACTTGCTTGAGGATTGTTCCTTGTCAGGTACAACAGGTCTTTATTTGTGTACCCGCGTTCATAATAACTCTATTCTTGTGCAATCACCTTTTTTGCCTTCATGGATAAGTTTCCTTTCCTACCCAAATAGCTCAATTTACCACCCACAACAGTGTTAGTGATTGTTAAAGCAAACAACCAGCTAAGAGAGGTTACGTAAACAACATTGTTAGGCTGTTAATGTTAAAAATATTAATTTTTTTTTTAAATATTCCAAAGCTGAGGTTAATAATTTAAACAACATACCTAGAAGGGTCTTCTAAGAATACAACATTTTAAGAGAGGTTAACCTGAGAGGTTGTTAAGGGACACAACATTCTAGAACTGAGGTTATGAAGATAACCAACATTCTAGGATATGTTTTAAATATAAAAAGTAAGGCAGTGGTAGTTAACATTAACATTCTAAGACAGTAGTAAAGGCAAATAAAATTCTAAGGAAGAGTGTTAAAGTAAGCAACATAATAGGACAACATTCTGTGTTGTAAGACAAGTTATTATGGTAAATTATATTCTAACATAATATAGAGTTGTTAAAGAGAACAACATTCTAAGACAGAGGCTGTTAAGAGCACAACATTCTAAGACAGAGGCTGTTAAGAGCACAACATTCTAAGACAGAGGCTGTTAAGAGCACAACATTCTAAGACAGAGGCTGTTAAGAGCACAACATTCTAAGACAGAGGCTGTTAAGAGCACAACATTCTAAGACAGAGGCTGTTAAGAGCACAACATTCTAAGACAGAGGCTGTTAAGAGCACAACATTCTAAGACAGAGGCTGTTAAGAGCACAACATTCTAAGACAGAGGCTGTTAAAAGCACATTACAAAACAGAGGTTCTTCAGGGTTTAACATTCTTAGAGGCTGTTAAAGGCACAACATTCTAAGATAATGTTAAGTGTACATTCTAAGATAATGTTAAGTGTACATTCTAAGATAATGTTAAGTGTGCATTTTAAGATAATGTTAAGTGTACATTCTAAGATAATGTTAAGTGTACATTCTAAGATAATGTTAAGTGTACATTCTAAGATAATGTTAAGTGTACATTCTAAGATAATGTTAAGTGTACATTCTAAGATAATGTTAAGTGTACATTCTAAGATAATGTTAAGTGTACATTCTAAGATAAAGGATGCTGTAGTCATACCATGCTAAGATATTGTTTAGGGAATATTCTGAGATAGAGGTTAAGGACACAACATTCTAAGATGGAAGTTGTTAAGGGCACGACATTCTAAGATGAAGGTTGTTAAGGGCAGGACATTCTAAGATGAAGGTTGTTAAGGGCAGGACATTCTAAGATGAAGGTTGTTAAGGGCAGGACATTCTAAGATGAAGGTTGTTAAGGGCAGGACATTCTAAGATGAAGGTTGTTAAGGGCAGGACATTCTAAGATGAAGGTTGTTAAGGGCAGGACATTCTAAGATGAAGGTTGTTAAGGGCACGACATTCTAAGATGAAGGTTGTTAAGGGCAGGACATTCTAAGATGAAGGTTGTTAAGGGCACGACATTCTAAGATGAAGGTTGTTAAGGGCACGACATTCTAAGATGAAGGTTGTTAAGGGCACGACATTCTAAGATGAAGGTTGTTAAGAGCACGACATTCTAAGATGGAGGTTGTTAAGGGCAGGACATTCTAAGATGAAGGTTGTTAAGGGCACGACATTCTAAGATGAAGGTTGTTAAGGGCACGACATTCTAAGATGAAGGTTAAGGGCAGGACATTCTAAGATGAAGGTTGTTAAGGGCAGGACATTCTAAGATGAAGGTTGTTAAGGGCACGACATTCTAAGATGAAGGTTGTTAAGGGCACGACATTCTAAGATGAAGGTTGTTAAGGGCAGAACATTCTAAGATGAAGGTTGTTAAGAGCACGACATTCTAAGATGAAGGTTGTTAAGAGCACGACATTCTAAGATGGAGGTTGTTAAGAGCACGACATTCTAAGATGGAGGTTGTTAAGGGCACGACATTCTAAGATGAAGGTTGTTAATGGCATAACATTCTAAAGTAGAGGTTGTTATGGGAACAACATTATAAGACAGGTTGTTAAAGGCACAACATTCTAAGATAAAGATTAAAGACACAACACTAAGATAGAGGTTGTATTGTCGTATATTCGTTTCCACAGTCCATTCCTTGGTTACCCAGTTTCTGTAAGCTCCTCAAAGCAGTTTTGCCTCTAAGTATTTTATATATTGGTGTTATTGTATGATATAACTGATTAAATTTGGGAAAATAACAAACCCTGACATAAATAGTGTACCTAAAGAAATTAACTTTAGTTTATATTGTGTAAAAACTAATGAGGAATAGAGAGGTAACGCAATATGACAAACCTTATGTGACGTGAGTCTATGTAGAAGAGATGGTACATATACAGTATGATGACTAACCTGGTCTTGTGTGTTGTGAGCTTCTGTAGCAGAGAAGATGGTACATGTACATTATTATTATAATCAAGGGGGAAGCGCTAAACCCGGAGGATTATACAGCACCTGGGGGGGAATGTGGAAGGCATTCAGGCTTAATTCGGGGAACTGGAGCACAGATCCAATTCCCTAAATCAAGAGCCCCTCACCAACATCAAGGAACCTTCCTTGAGGGGGGTACATGTACAATAAGGTGACTAACCTGGTCTCTTGTGATGCTAGCGTTGGGAACATCATTTGGTCGGTTTTGGCCAAGAACCCAGTAAGACTGCCCGTGAAGATGAACTGGATGGTTATCAGGACCATTTATACCTAAGAAGTTGAAAGTCATTTTATTTTTAAAACTGATTATGCAATGTTTTTAAATCGCAGAATAATTAGCAGATAGTACTTAGAACACCTTAAACTGTATCCCCCGAAGACTGAGTGACATAAGGAATGACATATACTCTCGATTTAACATCTGTCATGCCTGAAGTATGCAAACATCAGATTAAATAACCGGCAGAAACATAACATACTAACTTATCCTTCACAGTGCCAACACTTGATTTCCTGCCTCCATAACTCTAACAAGACTCACGAAACAAATCGTACCACGGGAGTTTTGTGACTCTTTGATCGCGAGTTCTAACCCCGCCCGTGGTATAGTTTGGTAAGTTTTTTTTTCCATCAAAAATATTTTTATGTTCACAATTCTAAGATACGTTAATTCGCGAAAATCATTTATCTCCACTCGTCCTCTACAGTGTAAGGTCTCTCTTAAAATTCTTTCTAGGAAGTATTTCACCATATTAATCTCCGTCTCCAATTATTTCTTATTCACAGCAAAATTGGACGATAAATACTCAGTAGTTCTCTGAGTTGCCTTAGCGCTCGCTCACCACTTCTTTCAAATTTGACAGTAATTTCGAGACTTATATCTATTACCAGCTATCTCTTTAGCTCGCCTTTCTTTTGACAGTTATTCCCATCTCTCCCTGACCAGTTTGTCTAATATAGCACCATGTATATATATATATATATATATATATATATCTATATATATATATATAGATATATATATATATATATATATTTATATATATATATATATATATATATATATATATTTATATAAAACTGTTGTCCAGAGGGCTGAGGAAGGGTTGTTGAGGTGGTTCGGACATGTAGAGAGAATGGAGCGAAACAGAATGACTTCAAGAGTGTATCAGTCTGTAGTGGAAGAAAGGCGGGGTAGGGGTCGGCCTAGGAAAGGTTGGAGGGAGGGGGTAAAGGAGGTTTTGTGTGCGAGGGGCTTGGACTTCCAGCGGGCATGCATGAGCGTGTTTGATAGGAGTGAATGGAGACAAATGGTTTTTAATACTTGACGTGCTGTTGGAGTGTGAATAAAGTAACATTTATGAAGGGATTCAGGGAAACCGGCAGGCCGGACTTGAGTCCTGGAGATGGGAAGTACAGTGCCTGCACTCTGAAGGAGGGGTGTTAATGTTGCAGTTTAAAAACTGTAGTGTAAAGCACCCTTCTGGCAAGACAGTGATGGAGTGAATGATGGTGAAAGTTTTTCTTTCTCGGGCCACCCTGCCTTGGTGGGAATCGGCCAGTGTGTTAATAAATAAATAAATAAATAAATAAATATATATATATATATATATATATATATATATATGTGTGTGTGTATATATGTGTGTGTGTGTGTGTGTGTGTGTGTGTGTGTGAACGAGATTATTTGGTGCTTCTGGTTGCGGGGAGTAAATGATACATACGTCTTCGGAGGCTTCCTTTTCTTTATTTGTAAAGTCGTGGTGGGTACACAGGCTTGTGTGTTGTGCTCATGGCCCGGGAAGGGCCATCCCACCAGGGAGAGAGCTAGTAGGCCTTGCTGCTTGGCTGCTGTGTGAGTGAGAGAGTGTGGGCCCAGTGTCCCACAGACCCAAGCAGGTCTAGAGGGCAGCACCAGCATGGCACGAAATATGAACTAAGCTGGCAGACAGCATAGGCTATCTGTGCAGAAAGTACAGGCTGTCTACATACGCTCGGCCACCTGCCACATGGTCGTCCCGACCATGTCTAGCGGTAAAAAAACTCGGTCTCTCTCTCGTAGGAACAGGGCACAGAACACAAAATAAAAAAACATATATATACATATGGACATGGAAAAAAAAAAACTTCCTACTGGGAGAGAAGAAAAAACATGGGTGTGCTAAACATCGTGGCCAAAGGGAGTAAGCGTCGAAGGGCATCACTGCACGCCTTCCTGTATCTGGACAGATACTGCAACACAGGAGACATCGCTGCGGCTGAGCTGTGACGTAACAGGTTATGGTCTCCTCTAGAATGGTGAAGCAGTCATCGTAGGAGTCGCTGCAGGTTTTCACTCAACCTGGAGCACGACATGCTGGTGCCCTTGAGTGAGGCGTCGTCTAAACTCGGCAACTGGGCAGGACTTCTGGCAAACGACTCAGGAGGATACTTCTCGACTGGTACTGTCGCTGGGCTGTCACTGCCGGCGAGCCTGTAGCGAGCCGTGGCAGAGACGGCTGGGCGAAACATCTGGGAGTCGTAACATCATACACCAGACTGCAGAGAGCGAGCTAGCAGTCAAAGTGACATCTTCTTTGTGCAGGAGCTCACTGAAGCTTGTGACACGAGGCTGACACAGCGCCTGCCGATATGGCTTAAACTGCGGCTTGATGAGTGTCATTCTCTCGGCAGTTGGAGTTATAGCAGAGGTTAGTCTAAGCGTCCCCAGACTTGTTTCTCTACATATAACTGCACTCTGAAGGTTTGGAGGTGAAGTGAAACAAATCTCAATGGGAGTCGTAGCAGGTACGATTCTGCAGAACATCACGAGCTACGAGCATAAGAGCTTTCTGTACAAAGGGCTCGGGTGCTCGGGCTGTCAAACTGTCAAATGCGCTGGTCACACCGGGTGACTAACACAATGGTGCTACAGGGGTCTGACCGCAGACCTCACTGGACACACGGAAAACTTTACATACACCCGCGGTACATGCGGTACAACATGGCTTAACTAGCAAATGATGCTTTTCTGTGCACAAAACTGACACTAAGCCATACAATAACATGTGAGAACACTGACTGAGAGGAATTAACATACGACATATATCTTCTCTCAATCTTCTCGACAATACTGACAGTTACTGAAACACTCGATGTGACATCATGTGATGTCAGGCATAACGTCGCGAGGTGGCGTCAGCAGCACTGTGACATCAGCAGACATCTCGATGTGACGTCAGCAGACATCGTGACGTCACGAAGTCGGGCAGCATCGTCGATGATGTCAATGTGATGCAGGCAGCAGACCACAGCATGTGGCCTGGGACATCTGGCTTGGTAACCCACGTGGCTTGTAGATCCATGCGGCATTGCCCACACCCCATGTGGCGTCGTGATCCACGTGGCATGCTGATCCACATGGCTTGCTGATCCACGCGGCTTGCTGATCCACGTGGCTTGCTGATCCAAGTGGCTTACTGATCTACATGGCTTAGACGATCTACGTGGCATGCCAATAAACGTAGCTTGCTGATCCATGTGGCTTGCTGATGCACGTTGCATGCTGATGCACGTGGCTTGCTGATCCACGTGGCTTGCTGATGCACGTGGCTTGCTGATCCACGTGGCTTGCTGATCCACGTGGCTTGCTGATCCACGCAGCTTCGAGTGGCCACGGGCACTCGGATACACAGCTCTGGCAATGAATTCACACGAAAAACAGCAGAAAACACAGCAGAGGGAGTAATGGCATGGTGGTGTATAGTAGTGTGGTGGCGGGGAGCGTGGGTGAGTGTATGGCGAGGGAGGATCTGGCCACTTCCTCCTCTCAAACCCACAAAACGGCGAAATACTCACACTGGATGCAGAAATCACCACAAAACTCACCTCTGGCTTGCTGAAATAGCTGTGCTGAGCTGGACAACAACAGCAACATACAAGTGATGCTGAACACGTGACTTGAGAAACAGCATGGGACGCTGTAGCGTGGAGTCACTAGGACGCCACTTACAATTCTCGAAGAAATTCGGCAAATTTCGGCTAGATCCTGCTTGTACCTGTGTCTGGATGCTCAAACGTGCAGACACGACATCAGGATAACACGTTGAGAGATGGATGCTTCTTGTATAGGGTGATAAAGTGAAGATGACTTCATTAATTCCTTCCTCTCTCCGGGCAAACACAACTGCTGCGACCACTGCTTCCCACCAATTATAATGAGATTGTTTGGTGAGATGCAGTGGCGTGGAGTAAAATGATACGTCTTCGGAGGCTTCCTTTTCTTTATTTGTAAAGTCGTAGTGGGTACACAAGCTTGTGTGTTGTGCCCATGGCCCGGGAAGGGCCATCCCACGGGAGAGAGAGCTAGTAGGCGTTCTGTCTTTCTGCTTGGCCGATGTGTGAGTGAGAGAGTGTGGGCCCAGTGTCCCACATGCTAGAGAGTGTATTGAATCTTTCCCTTGAAAATGGACAGTGGTTGCAAGCCTCACTTTCGGTCAGGCTTCAGGGGCTAGGAGTACGCAGATCCTCCAAGATTGCTCTACCAGCTTTCCTATCCTCTTCCATAGCATCAAACGAGTTGATAAGACAAATACAGGACCCTAGCTATGCCAGTGCCATTACTGAATGGAAGACTCTTGCTGCTCCAGCACCAAACCCTAGTGCAGCACTGGCTCACATTCAAGCTGGGATGGCCTGATCCCTGAAAAGGTGCTTGCCAACATGCTGAGGGGTGCAACATCAGATAGGGAGACTGCCCGTCTCCAGGCTGTGAGCACACCTCACTCCAGGGACTTTCTCCAAACAGTTCCTATATCGGCATTGGGAATGCGACTCGACTCTAAGACCCTCCGTATTGCAGTGGCTCTGCGCCTTGCTGCCCCAATTCAAACAGAATATACGTGTATTTGCGGCGAAGTGCAAGCAGATCAATACGGTCTACATGGTCTTAACTCTTCCAAAACCAAGGGCAGGCATGCAAGACACAATGAGGTCAACGACATCATAAAGAGAACCCTTGCTACAGCTGGATGCCCAGCCTAGAGGGAGCCCCAATCACTAGCAGACAACAATACCCACAACCCAGCAATTCGCCCCGACAGGATCATCATCTATCCTTGGAAGAATGGCAAGCTCTTAGCATGGGACCATACCTGTGTGTCCACACTGGCTGACACCTATATCCATCACAGTGTTGGGCGACAGGGAGGAGCTGCTGACCACAGGAAGGAGTATAAGGTCAGCAAGTACAGGGACATAAGCCAACAGTATCAATTTGTTCCAGTGGGATCAGAGACCTTGGGATCATGGGGAAAAAATGCCACACGTTTCCTTAAAGACCTGGGTTCCAGACTCATCGACACCACCAGGGACCCAAAGGCAGCCACTTTCATGTTCCAGCGCCTCAGTGTGGCCATCCAGAGGGGAAATGCTTGCTGCATACTTGGCTCATGTCCGGCTTCAGAGGACCTGGAGGAAATTCATGATCTTTAATACATTGTACCATTGTACTCATGTTTGTGTTTTTCTGTAAATGTATTCTGTTTATTAATAAATGTTCACATAGAATATAAAATATAGGGGGTGGTAGGAGAAGAAAATATTCAAACAGCTCCAAGGAGAACCTTGAGTTTTACCTGAGGTACGTTTATTGTCTTCTCTGAGGATGAGGGTCCCCATTCCAGCTATAGATGTTGTACTTCCCTATATATATATATATATATATATATATATATATATATATATATATATATATATATATATATATATATATATATATATATATATATATATATACGTCGTGTTATATTAGACAAACTGGTTAGGGAGACATGGGAATAACTGTCGAAAGAAAGGCGAGCTAAAGAGAGAGCTGGTAATAGATAAGAGTGGTATTGATCAATAACAACCTGCGACTAGCAGGGGGATCGAACCCGTGTTGTTTTATCCCGCCTCATGGAGAGCGAAAATTCACTACGCTCTAACCCACTGAACCATACACTCCTACAAAGATCACGCACCCTGCAGAGCTAGGTGTTGTACCGTGATCCGAGGACATAAGATGGTGTGGGTGCCTCAGAGCTAATTTCATTCTACTTCCCGTTTGGTGTACTAGCCTCCCCAAGCAGCATATATACTGCTGTCGTCCTACCTTTCCTTTCTTCTTTTTCGGCAACTTCGCCTCTGGCGATTTACAACAAGGCAAAATGACCATCCAGAGTAGCCCGTTAGGTATTTTAACTCTGGTCGATCATTACCTTGGGCCCCGTCCCCCTCACTCCTCGAAGGTAGGCTATCTTAGTGGTTGACCTTCATAAGTCAGGTGATCTAGGGTTGTTTATTAATGACACGTAGGAAAGTGTTTCTTTTCACAGCATATCCTATGTGTCAGGTGTACCTACCGGGCATCAAGCCGAGAATAAGAGTAAGAAATCGTGTCACTGACAATCAGAAGTCCGGCTGGGAAATACTTGATTGTATTTGTACCAACTCCACTGTTGCACCAATGGATGTATTCCAAACTCACTCTGGTGCAGTACTTCTACTTTCCTCTAAAGAGGAGCTGCTCCAATTGCTTAAAAATGTGTTCTTGAAAATTAAATAATCTGGGTATCATCTCCATTCACCTGAGAGCTACCAGGCACAACGTACTGTATTTGTGGCAAGAATCATCAGTTTCATGAAAGACTGCACTGCTGAAGAACTTGTTGAAGAAATTAATCATGAAAACTCCGAGTTCAAGGTTCATAAGGCATGTAAGTCTGCCAAAAGTTCAAGCATCTAGGAAACACTAAAATTAATCCTCGAGACACCGGAAGGAGCCAAAATCATGTCAAAATGGTATGAAATTCTTTGGAACCAGGTGTACACCAGACCAAATCTCCAAGGAAAGGTTTGTCAGTGTCACACAATGTTTTAAGTGTTACGAATTTGTTATAACACAAATAATTGCAGTATCTGCTCTGGTGAGCATGTTTTCAGGGACTTTCCTAACAGAAACAACCCCAAGTGTGTCCTTTGTAAAGGGAAACATCATGCTGTCTCCCCTAGCTGTCCTATCAGGAAATCTACAATCCAGCAAGTTTGGGATGCTAAGAAACAGACAAACACCAAGGAACCCACTCCCCAATCACCTCCAAAAATGTCCCAGGACTCGTTCCCTAATCTACCTGGATCTGGTGGGACTTCTACTACCACCTCTGCCAATTTTAATGTTTGGAATTCTGCCCCTCCTGCAGCGCTCCACCCTAACACTAACCCCAACATACACCAAGCACAAAGACCATCATTAAACCCTATGACCCCATGGTTCTCAGAGTTAGATGTTATGAGAGGTACACTGATGTTCATGTTGGCCATGGAAATAGCTGGTAGCAATGTTAAGCTCTGCTCCTCTATTTTAAATGATTTGTTAGTCGCTAATGGAGCCAGGCCCTTAATAATCCCATATAATGTGAACTTAATAATGAACCAGTCCTCTCAAGAAAGGAAGTATGTGCCCTCCTCCACAACCACACATAACCAAACCTCATCACACAATCAAGGTCCAGCCGTAATGGAAGACCCAACTGAAACAACTCAGATCGGTGAATTAATACCTGCCCATGAACTTGCACCAGACACCAGACAAGTAGTTTCCAATGATTCCCCAAGTGGACTTACATATTTCCACATGGAGCCCCCTCTGTATCCTATAGTAAGTGTTGTGAATATGATGACTGAGACTGTGAATGGCATGCCTCAGTTAATATCACCAGCAGTAGTAAGGAGAATGAAATAGCCGGTTCACAAAAAACCACTCAGGACGACAATCCTCCCCTTGATGAGTCGAGTAGGGAGAGCTTGCACACACCTTGCAGCTATAATCTCAGACACCAACTCTCTGTACGCAGCAAAAACGCAAACTTCACGAAATCTTGAGGATTACAATTTTACAAATTATTTTTTTTTATTGAGAGCACATCTTGTACAGACAAAATACATATATATAGTATAACACTGTGGAGAACAATAAGTATATACATAAATTATCACACACACACGTTGTTGGACACAGGAGAAGCAACCCGTCACAGACAAAACAAAAAAGAAAGACCATCAAGCACAGAAGAGAACGACGTCTTCAGAGAGAGAACAGAGCCCGAGCCTTTAGCTCATAAGACTGTCATTCCCATTTGCCTCCTTAGGGCGGGGATGGCAGACCAGAGAGGCCTAGCTTGTGGCTAGGCCTTGGGACAGTTGGTCCCAAAGATGAGGAGGTACTTGTGCCTCCTCCCATGGGAGACTTAGGTCTCAGACACTCCCTAAAGAGGGAGCCAAGGCCGGGCCACCACTTGGAAAAGGCCCGGGCCGGGAGAATACCGGCGAATCTTTAAGAAGAAGAAGAAGCATCAAGCACACTATACATCACTCAAGCAACCTATCAGTATACATAAGAAAAGCACACGAAATTATCACACCATACTCATGTAAGTGTAAGTACAAGAAACAGCACACACATATATTATTGTAAAAGAAACGCACACTCCTAATAAAAAAAAAAAACTTTCTTAGGAGTAAGTCTTACAGAAGTATCTGTATCCGCCGGAGGTACACACACCTCCGCGAAATACACTGGCCACAATTACTAAATTATCATATTGTTGTACACATACATAGATATATCATCATGCGTAGTAAAGTCTATCAACAAATCAAGTTCACAACACAGGCTTCCATAACCTAATGCGAACACATAAATAAAAACTACTCTATCACAACCTTTTCACTGCACAAAAGTCAACGTGCAAAACAAAGGTGTATACAAGAGACACTATCAAGTTGCAAATTCAGTCCCTCCAACACTCCTTACCCCCTCTTCCCCCCCCCCCCCATTTGGGCAACCGCCCAAAGTCGGTGCGTGCGCGAGTCGCGCCTTCCGTGCTCCACGAATGTAAGTGTTTTCGAGGGCTACCCAAGTGATCTGAAGGGTGGCTGGGTTTACCTGGAGTTTACCTGGAGAGAGTTCCGGGGGTCAACGCCCCCGCGGCGTTGATCCACCAGGCCTCCTGGTGGATCAGAGCCTGATCAACCAGGCTGTTACTGCTGGCTGCACGCAAACCAACTTACGAGCCACAGCCCGGCTGGTCAGGTACCAACTTTAGGTGCTTGTCCAGTGCCAGCTTGAAGAATGCCAGGGGTCTATTGGTAATCCCCCTTATGTATGCTGGGAGGCAGTTGAACAGTCTCGGGCCCCTGACACTTATTGTATGGTCTCTTAACGTGCTAGTAACACCCCTGATTTTCATTTGGGGGATGTTGCAGCGTCTGCCAAGTCTTTTGCTTTCGTTGTGAGTGATTTTCGTGTGCAAGTTCGGTACTAGTCCCTCTAGGATTTTCCAGGTGTATATAATCATGTATCTTTCCCGCCTGCATTCCAGGGAATACAGGTTCAGGAACTTCAAGCGCTCCCAGTAATTGAGGTGTTTTATCTCCGTTATGCGTGCTGTGAAGGTTCTCTGCACATTTTCTAGGTCAGCAATTTCACCTGCCTTGAAAGGTGCTGTTAGTGTGCAGCAATATTCTAGCCTAGATAGAACAAGTGACCTGAAGAGTGTCATCATGGGCTTGGCAGCCCTAGTTTTGAAGGTTCTCATTATCCATCCTGTCATTTTTCTAGCAGATGCGATTGATACAATGTTATGGTCCTTGAAGGTGAGATCCTCCGACATGATCACTCCCAGGTCTTTGACGTTGGTGTTTCGCTCTATTTTGTGGCCAGAATTTGTTTTGTACTCTGATGAAGATTTAATTTCCTCGTGTTTACCATATCTGAATAATTGAAATTTCTCGTCGTTGAACTTCATATTGTTTTCTGCAGCCCACTGAAAGATTTGGTTGATGTCCGCCTGGAGCCTTGCAGTGTCTGCAATGGAAGACACTGTCATGCAGATTCGGGTGTCATCTGCAGAGGAAGACACGGTGCTGTGGCTGACATCCTTGTCTATGTCAGATATGAGGATGAGAAACAAGATGGGAGCGAGTACTGTGCCTTGTGGAACAGAGCTTTTCACCGTAGCTGCCTCGGACTTTACTCTGTTGACTACTACTCTTCGTGTTCAGTTTGTGAGGAAATTATAGATCCATCTACCAACTTTTCCTGTTATTCCTTTAGCACGCATTTTGTGCGCTATTACGCCATGGTCACACTTGTCGAAAGCTTTTGCAAAGTCTGTATATATTACATCTGCATTCTTTTTGTCTTCTAGTGCATCTAGGACCTTGTCGTAGTGATCAAATAGTTGAGACAGACAGGAGCGACCTGTTCTAAACCCATGTTGCCCTGGGTTGTGTAACTGATGGGTTTCTAGATGGGTGGTGATCTTGCTTCTTAGGAGCCTTTCAAAGATTTTTATGATATGGGATGTTAGTGCTATCGGTCTGTAGTTCTTTGCTATTGCTTTACTGCCCCCTTTGTGGAGTGGGGCTATGTTTGTTGTTTTTAGTAAATGTGGGACGACCCCCGTGTCCATGCCCCCTCTCCATAGGATGGTAAAAGCTCGTGATAGGGGCTTCTTGCAGTTCATGATGAACATGGAGTTCCATGAGTCTGGCCCTGGGGCAGAGTGCATGGGCATGTCATTTATCGCCTGTTCGAAGTCATTTGGCGTCAGGATAACATCAGATAGGCTTGTGTTAACTAAATTCTGTGGCTCTCTCATAAAAAAATTAATTTTGATCTTCGACTCTGTCTGGTTAGCGGCTTGCTAAAAACTGAATCATATTGGGACTTGAGTAGCTCACTCATTTCCTTGCTGTCATCTGTGTAGGACCCATCTTGTTTAAGTAGGGGCCCAATACTGGACGTTGTTCTCGACTTTGATTTGGCATAGGAAAAGAAATGCTTTGGGTTTCTTTCGATTTCATTTATGGCCTTTAGTTCTTCCCGCGATTCCTGACTCCTATAAGATTCCTTTAGCTTAAGTTCGATGTTTGCTATTTCTCTGACCAGTGACTCCCTACGCATTTCAGATATATTGGCCTCCTTTAGCCGCTCTGTTATTCTTTTCCGTCGCCTGTAAAGGGAGCGCCTGTCTCTTTCTATTTTACATCTACTCCTCCTTTTTCTTAGAGGAATAAGCCTTGTGCATACATCGAGTGCCACCGAGTTAATTTGTTCTAGGCATAAGTTGGGGTCTGTGTTACTTAGTATATCTTCCCAGCTTATATCGGATATCGGTTAGGACTTGGTTTACTTGGTCCCACTTTATGTTTTTGTTATTGAAGTTGAATTTGGTGAATGCTCCCTCGTGACTAATCTCATTATGTCGGTCTGGAGCTCCGCTCATACATGTCTGAACCTCGATTATGTTGTGATCTGAGTATATTGTTTTTGATATGGTGACATTTCTTATCAGATCATCATTGTTAGTGAAGATGAGGCCTAGTGTATTCTCCAGGCGCTATTATGTGCTGGTTTAAATTGAATTTTGTGCAGAGATTTAAAAGCTCGTGTGTGTGCGAGTTCTCGTCAGAGCTGCCTCCTGGTGTTATCACTGCAACAACATTATTTGCAATATTCCTCCATTTTAGGTGCCTTAAGTTGAAATCCCCCAGGAGCAAGATGTTGGGGGCAGGAGCTGGCAGATTTTCCAGACAGTGGTCAATTTTTAACAGCTGTTCCTGGAATTGCTGGGACGTTGCATCTGGAGGCTTGTAGACTACCACAATGACTAGGTTCTGGTTCTCGATCTTTACTGCTAAAACTTCCACTACATCATTTAAGGCATTAAACAGTTCTGTGCAAACAAGTGACTCTGCGATATACAGGCCAACCCCTCCCCCTTTTGCCAGTTCACTCTGTCGCATCTGTATAGGTTGTAACCTGGGATCCATATATCATTGTCCAAGTGATCTTTTATGTGGGTCTCTGTGAAAGCCGTGAACATTGCATTTGCCTCTGCAAGCAGTTCACGGATGAAAGGTATTTTGTTGTTTGTTTTAGACCCTGTATATTTGCAAAGAAGAATATCATTGGACTGGTTGTATTGTTGGTACTGGTGGGGACTTCTTTTTCTGGCATTAGTATCTGTATCTGTTGGTTTGGAGTGGAGGCCATCGACTGTGGTTCCACTCCAGGAATGACTGGATTTGATGTACGATTTCCGCCATTTCCTGCCAGTTTTTTTTTCCTTCCTGGCACTAAAAAACCTCTCCCTCTTGAGTGGCTGTGGCTACCCAGGTTTTCTCATGGCCTGTATGTTTTGTATCTTTTTGTCCCCTTTAGATGGTGTGCCTGGCAATTTAAGTTATAGCACAGTCTTTCCTGTACTGAAGAGGGACACATTTCAGGGTGAAAAAGCTTACAGGAAGGGAGTTTGCATTTTCCTGTTGTCATATGGGCATGGCATTTTCTAGGGTGGTCATAGTTGCACGTCCCATCTGTTTTTCCAGATTTCCCATGCCTGCAGATACCAAGTGCATAGTATGTGCACAGGCTTGGTTTCCATTTGCCTTGGGTTTCTGTGACTGTGTTCCCTGTTGGTGCATGTTTACCTGTCTTAATCCTATCCTCACTAGCACCAACAATGGAGCTCTCACCATTTGTTTTTGGTAATATATCCTCACTATTGCTAGTGGAGTCCTCTTGTTTGCTATTTCCTGTGGTATTACTAGTTTGTAATATTGGTTTTATCTTGTCCTTGGCTACACTTGTTTCCCCACTACAGCTCCTGTCTCCGATGAGGTCATTTATATGCATTCCCTCCTGCGTATATTTCTTGACTACCTGTACAAAATCTCCAACTTCACCATTACTGTCTCCCAGGACAGCACCTCCAGCTTCACCATTACTGTTTGCCAGGACAGCACTATCAGCCCCACATTTACTGACTACCAGGGCAGCACCTCCAGCCTTACAGTTTCTAACTACATGGCCAGCACCAAGGGTGATACCATCCAGCCCAGACTTTTTATTTTCCCATCTGTTATAGAATGCTTCCAGGTTCTCTATGAAGGCTGCTTTGATGTTATCCTCTTTTAATACCAATGTGATTTTAGTCCACAGATTTATCTCATTTGGGCATACCCAAAAAACACTTCCCTGATTTAATACTGCTTGTAGATAGTTCTTGGATATCTGCACAAGGGGCGTGACACCAATTTTCACAAAAATGACAATTTATCCGTGCGGAAGCCCGTTTGTGCTGGGGTAGTGAACAATTCTTTGAAGCGATTTACAGTCTGCCTGAGCCACATAAGTGTGGGGAGAGCCGCAATTTTGTGAGTGATCTGGAAAGTGAAACGAGGTGCGCAGTCGGAGCTGGCAGGCTGGTGTGGGTGGTAATGTGACGTTGCCACGTGTCACCCAAGAAAGATAATAAAGTGAAACAATCGTGTGACCAGTGAGAGAAATACAGTGAATAGGGTACATTATATAAAGAGAAGAAATTGAGGTGGATCTATGCCAGGACGTCTCATCGAGCTGGACAATCTATAGACTGCTACAGCTGCATTGCAAGAACTGTATTCACCTATGAGTGGTTGTATGGGTGTGGGGTTTCAGGTTCCAATTAACCGCTAAGCTGATTGTGAATGGTCCAACTCTCATAGCACGATAAAGAATAGGCACCCAAGTATTCAATAAGGAATAGCAATTGGTAAACCATTGAACAAGGCGAGTAAGTTACTATAAGCTAGGTCGCAGGACAAGCTTAAAGGGCAACATTGTAAGTAGGTGTGGATCAAGTCCCAGGAGGGTGGGGGTCAGGCCACAAGAGGTTTTGGTCAGGCAAGTGACCATTGAGACTCCACATTATACTCCAACTCACAATTCACCTACTTTTCAGACACATAATAAACCCACACATAAGAACTCAGATGTTGGGAGGTCAGGTCCCTCTCAAATCCAGCCGTTCTCACTAGTAGAGGTTGTAAAAGTTGATTGTAGGTCTGTACCAAGATACCCTTGTGTTGCAGTGTCTGACAGGTTGAACATTAAAATGGTATAAAATACCGACAGGTTGTTAGGTAAGACACATATGCAACAGTTAGGTATCTTTATTTTGAAACGTTTCGCCTACACAGTAGGCTTCTTCAGTCGAGTACAGAAAAGTTGATAGAAGCAGAAGATACTTGAAGACGATGTAATCAGTCCATCACCCTTAAAGTTTTGAGGTGGTCAGTCCCTCAGTCTGGAGAGCATTGTTCCATAGAATGAAACAATATGGAGATGAAGTGACAGGATGGAGCCTATTTATAGCGCCAACAGGTGAGACGTAGGTCACTAGGAGAGGTAAGAACTCAGATGTTGGGAGGTCAGGTCCCTCTCAAATCCAGCCGTTCTCACTAGTAGAGGTTGTAAAAGTTGAATTCCACACATAATTACACACACACACACACACACACACACACACACACACATACAGACTCACACATACACTCCCCCCTCCCCCACCAACCTCTCACTCCTTTCCCTGATCCCACCCCTCCCTCTTTCACCCTCCCCCTCCCCACCTCTCCCTCCTTCCTCTCTCTCTCTCCCATTCACCCACTCCCCATATTCCCCCCTAAATCCCCCTCCCCACCCCTCTCCCACACTCTGACAAACACACTACTAACCTAACTCACAGAATTACATAGGTTTCCCACTCTGAGGCAATCAAAATAAAACAAAAATGGGTTGCCAGAGAGAAGGAAGGAAAACCAAGGGACAGGAGGAGGAATCTGCAAAGGAAGATTGGGCAGCAGAGCTCATAAAAAGGGAACATGTATGGGAAAAGAAACTAGAAGAACTTAGCATGAGAATGGAAGAGAGGATAGATAAGGAAAGCAGAAAGTGGGAGGTGCAACTCAAAGCAGCAGAGGCTAGGATACAGAGTTTAGAAGAGGAACTGAAAAATCTGAAACAGCCTAAAGAAATAAAGAACATTTTGGGATTGACATCAGAAACTGCTACCTCAGTCACAAATATGGGGACAGTAGGGAAAGAAGGAGCAAAACTGCATGTAGAAGCTCTATAAGAGGAGACTGTAGTAAATGAAAGAGCTAAGCTATATGTGGAGGCCCTAACAGACCAGAGCAGAGCCCAGGGAAAGCCGAGAAGGGAAAATGACAGGCCACTGAGCCCAAGTACATTAGCTAGTGAAACTGAAGAAAGGAAAGCTGCAATGGAGGAAATTAAATTGAATGAGGGGATACACAAGGATATGCAGTGGGAGAATGAAAGGGAGAGGTCAGTCTTTGTGTATGGGCTCCAGGAAGTTGAAGGGGAAACATATGAAGCAAGAAAACAAGGGGATAAAAAGCAATTGAAAGCATCATAAAAGCAATAGGAGAAGATGACATGACCCAGTTGGAAACTTTTCGGAGAATAGGGGGGTTTACAAAAAAAAAGAACCCGGCCAGTGAAAGTGACCTTCAAGGCAGAATCGACTCGGAACAGGATCCTGCAGGAGAAAGCACGATTAAGGTACATGACGGCATACAGGAAGGTGTATCTCGACCGTGACAGAACACAAGAAGAAAGGCAGAAACTGAGATGGTACAAAGGCAAAAGGAGGAAAGAGAGAGGATGAACGAGACAGACAGGAGATCCCAGACCCAGGAAGAAGATCAAATACAACCTCCCTCACAACTTCCTATAGAAGCCCCCCAACCAGGTCAACCCCAGTGCAACCAAACACTCTAAACCAAAACACCCATGCCATATCCAATGCCCCCACCCACTGCATTACAAACTCCACCCCCACAGTAACCACCCATAGTTCCTTATCAGGTCTCCCACTTCCCCAACCCCAATATACCTCCCAGACCACAGTCTTAGAAAAGAAGTTGAAGGTGTGGTATACAAATGCAGATGGAATAACAAATAAGTATGAGGAGTGGCATGAAAGAATCGAGGAGACATCCCCAGACATAACAGCACTCATAGAAACAAAACTCACCAAAATAATAACAGATTCAATCTTTCCATCCGGATATCAAATCCTCAGGAAAGACAGGGAGGAGAGGGGGAGGAGGAGTTGCACTGCTCATTAAAAACCAGTGGGGGTTCGAGAAAATGGAAGGAATGGATGGCACGGGCGAAAGGGACTACTTAGTAGGAACAATCCAGTCTGAGGGACATAAGGTGATAATTGCAGTAATTTACAACCCACCACAGAACTGCAGGAGACCAAGAGAAGAAAACGATGAGAGCAACAGAGCAATGGTCGACACACTAGCCGAGGTGGCCAGGAGAGCACACATGGGGGGAGCAAAGTTACTAGTTATGGGTGATTTCAATCACAAGGAGATTGACTGGGAAAACCTGGAGCCCCATGGGGGTCCCGAAACATGGAGACCCAAGATGATGGATATGGTACTGGAAAACCTCATGCATCAACATGTTAGAGACACCACCAGAGAGAGAGGAGAGGATGAACCAGCAAGACTGGACACTGTATTCACCTTGAGTAGTTCGGACATCGAGGATATCATGCATGAAAGGCCCCTGGGAACTAGTGATCATGTGGTTCTGTCCTTCGACTACATAGTTGAGCTTCAAGTGGAGAGAGTAGCAGGAATAGGTTGGGAAAAACCAAACTACAAAAGGGGGAACTCCTCAGGCATGAGGAACTTCCTGCAAGACATTCAGTGGGAGAGGGAACTGTCAGGAAAACCAGTACAAGAAAAGATATACTATGTGGCAACAAAATGCAAGGAGGCAGAGGAGAAGTTTGTTCCCAAGGGAAACAGAAATAATGGGAAGAACAGAACGAGTCCTTGGTTCACCCAAAGGTGTAGGGAGGCAAACACTAGGTGTACTAGAGAATGGAAAAGGTACAGAAGACAGAGAACTCAGGAAAATAAAGAGATTATCCGAAGAGCCAGAAACGAATATGCACAGATAAGAAGGGAGGCTCAGCGACAATATGAAAATGACATAGCATCGAAAGTCAAGTCTGACCCGAAGCTGTTGTATAGCCACATCAGGAGGAAAACAACAGTCAAGGGCCAGGTAATCAGACTGAGGAAGGGTGATGGGGAGTTCACAAGAAACGACCGAGAGGTATGTCAGGAGCTCAACACGAGATTTAAAGAAGTATTTACAGTGGAAACCAGTAGAACTCCAGGAAATCAGAACAGGGGGTTACACCAGCAAGTGCTGGATGAGGTACATATAACCAAGGAGGAGGTGAAGAAGCTGCTATGCGAACTTGACACCTCAAAGGCGGTGGGACCAGACAACATCTGTTCGTGGGTCCTTAAAGAGGGAGCAGAGATACTGTGTGTGCCATTAACAAAGATCTTCAACACATCAATTGAAACTGGGCAACTCCCTGAGGTATGGAAGATGGCAAATGTAGTCCCAATTTTTAAAAAGGGAGACAGACATGAGGCACTAAACTACAGACCTGTATCACTAACGTGTATAGTTTGCAAAGTCATGGAGAAGATCATCAGGAGGAGAGTGGTGGAGCACCTGGAAAGAAACAAGTGTGTAATTGACAACCAACACAGTTTCAGGGAAGGAAAATCCTGTGTCACAAACCTACTGGAGTTTTATGACAAGGTGACAGAAGTAAGATAAGAGAGAGGGGTGGATCGACTGCATTTTTTTGGACTGCAAGAAGGCCTACGACACAGTTACTCACAAGAGGTTACTGTAAAAGCTAGAGGATCAGGCACACATAACAGGTAAGGCACTGCAACTGATCAGAGAATACCTGACAGGGAGGCAACAACGAGTCATGGTACGTGACGAGGTGTCAGAGTGGGCGCTTGTGACAAGCGGGGTTCCACAGGGGTCAGTCCTTGGACCTGTGCTGTTCTTGGTATATGTGAATGACATAACGGAAGGAATAGACTCAAAAGTGTCCTTGTTTGCAGATGATGTGAAGTTAATGAGAAGAATCAAATCGGATGAAGATCAGGCAGGACTACAAAGAGACCTGGACAGGCTACAAGCCTGGTCCAGCAAGTGGCTCCTTGAGTTTAACCATGCAAAGTCATGAAGATTGGGGAAGGGGAAAGAAGACCGCAGACACAATATAGTTTAGATGGCCAAAGACTGCAAACCTCACTCAAGGAAAAAGATCTGGGGATGAGTATAACACCGAGCATATCTCCTGAGGCGCACATCAATCAGATAACTGCTGCAGCATACGGGCGCCTGGCAAACCTACAGATAGCGTTCCGATACCTCAGTAAGGATTCGTTCAAGACTGTATACCATTTACGTCAGGCCCATACTGGAGTATGCAGCACCAGTTTGGAATCCACACCTAGTCAAGCACGTCAAGAAATTAGAGAAAGTGCAAAGGTTTGCAACAAGACTAGTCCCAGAGCTAAGGGGATTGTCCTATGAAGAAAGGTTGAGGGAAATCGGCCTGATGACACTGGAGGACAGGAGGGTCAGGGGAGACATGATAACGACATATAAAATACTGCGCGGAATAGACAAGGTGGACAAAGACGGGATGTTCCAGAGAAGGGACACAGACACAAGAGATCACAATTGGAAGTTGAAGACTCAGATGAATCAAAGGGATGTTTGGAAGTATTTCTTCAGTCATAGAGTAGTCAGGCCACGGCCTGAAAGTGACGTAGTGGAGGCGGGAACCATACATAGTTTAAAGGCTAGGTATGATAAAGCTCATGGGGCAGGGAGAGAGAGGACCTAATAGCAATCAGCGAAGAGACGGGGCCAGGAGCTATGAATCGACCTCTTCAACCACAAATAGGTGAGTACAAATAGGTGAGTACAAATAACCCTGTCACACAGTCTTCTAGCCGTACATGAGCATATAACCTGTCACAGCTCGACAGTTTCACAATCACTACGATCCTCACCAAAGCATCCTTACAGCATACATGCGTACATTACCTCTAAAAAAAAATATGCACCTCCACCATCTAATATATGTGTGATGGTAAGTGACCAAGCAAGTGCAAGGCCATATATACATTGATAGTAATGCAGTCATCATCCCGTGGGACACGTACGCAAAAGTATAAACCGATAATCCCTACACCCAAACTGGATAGCACTTTTATTCCGGCTGTCATCACACTTATATCCTAACACCTACTAACCACACTGAATCATCCCTTGTTCACGTCTAAGCCCATACCACACACACACACACACACACACACACACACACACACACACACACACACACACACACACACACACACACACACACACACACACACAGGAGGAGGAAGAGCAGAAGCTGCTAAGTGACCTAGATACCTCAAAGGCGATGGGACCGGACAACATCTCCCCATGGGTCCTTAGAAAAGGAGCAGAGATACTGTGCGTGCCCCTAACCACAATCTTCAACACATCCCTTGAAACTGGGCAACTACCTGAGAAATGTAAGACAGCAAATGTAGTCCCCATATTTAAGAAAGGAAACAGAAATGAGGCACTAAACTACAGACCTTTGTCTCTGACATGTATTGTGTGCAAAGTCATGGAGAAGATTATCAGGAGGAGAGTGGTGGAAAACCTGGAACGGGACAAGATTATAAATGAAAACCAGCATGGGTTCATGGAAGGCAAATCCTGTGTCACAAACCTCCTGGAGTTTTATGACAAGGTAACAGAAGTAAGACACGAGAGAGAGGGGTGGGTTGATTGCGTTTTCCTAGACTGCAGGAAGGCCTTTGACACAGTTCCCCACAAGAGATTAGTGCAGAAGCTGGAGGATCAGGCGCATATAACAGGGAGGGCACTGCAATGGATCAGGGAATACCTGACAGGGAGGCAGCAACGAGTCATGGTACATGAAGAGGTATCACAGTGGGCGCCTGTGACGAGCGGGGTCCCACAGGGGTCAGTTATAGGACCAGTGCTATTTTTGATATATGCGAACGACATGATGGAAGGAATAGACTCTGAAGTGTCCCTATTCGCAGATGATGTGAAGTTGATGAGAAGAATTAAATCGGATGAGGATGAGGCAGGACTGCAAAGAGACTTGGACAAGCTGGGCATGTCGTCCAGAAACTGGCTTCTCGAATTCAATCCTGCCAAATGCGAAGTCATGAAGATTGGGGAGGGGCAAAGAAGACCGCAGACAGAGTATAGGCTAGGTGGACAAAGACTACAGACCTCACTCAGGGAGAAAGACCTTGGGGTGACCATAAAACCGAGCATGTCACCGGAGGCACACATCAACCAAATAACTGCTGCAGCATACGGGCACCTGGCAAACCTGAGAATAGTGTTCCGATATCTTAATAAGGAATCGTTCAAGACACTGTACACTGTGTATGTCAGGCCCATACTGGAGTATGCAGCACCAGTCTGGAACCCACACCTGGTCAAGGACGTCAAGAAGTTAGAGAAAGTACAAAGGTTTGCAACAAGGCTAGTCCCAGAGCTCAGGGGAGTGTCGTACCAGGAAAGGTTGAGGGAAATTGGACTGACGACACTGGAGGACAGAAGGGTCAGGGGAGACATGATAACGACATACAAGATACTGCGGGGAATAGACAAGGTGGACAGAGATAGGATGTTCCAGAGAGGGGACACAGAAACAAGGGGTCACAACTGGAAGCTGAAGACTCAGACGAGTCACAGGGATATTAGGAAGTATTTCTTCAGTCATAGAGTCGTCAGGAAGTGGAATAGCCTAGCTAGTGAAGTAGTGGAGGCAGGAACCATACATAGTTTTAAGAAGAGGTATGACAAAGCTCAGGAAGCAGAGAGAGATAGGACCTAGTAGCGATCAGTGAAGAGGCAGGGCCAGGAGCTGAGTCTCGACCCCTGCAACCACAATTAGGTGAGTACAATTAAGTGAGTACACACACACACTCACACTCACACCCCCGGCGGCGAGCCCACTGGAACCCCGGATGACAGTCCCAATCCTTGCCCCAGCCATGACAACTCCCCCCAACTACAAAGCTAGTAAGATCCCAACAGTTAAACCACGATAACCTGCGGGGAGGGCTCCCTCCCACTGCGATCCATATATTTCCCTATTCCTGGAAACCATCCTATAGAAAGTAGCTGCCATTACCCATTTCCTCGCAACCCAATCCCCATTCCCACACATACCCCCAGGACATGTACACAAAATCTACCATTAAATATGCCAATGCTCATTGCATACTCTCTGGCACCCCTCCCACATCCAACACGAACGCCCTCAACACAGGTATGCCCCCCCCTCCCACTAGCCTGACAATCCTACTCATCCAATCCCGAACATTCCCCAAACATTCGCAAAAATACACCACATGATATGCCGTATCCTCTCCACCACACACCCCACACCCACTCTCCTCCAGTACTCGTCTCATCCATAGAACCGCTCCTGATGGCAAAATGCCATGCAGGAAATGGAACATAACCTCCGGCACCCGAGGCCCGAACTTCAACTTACGAAAACGACACCAAATATCTCCCCATCCATACATGGGGTATATTCCCTCCACCGGCACCACCACCCGGCTCCCAATCACTCTCGCCAACACCCCCACACAGATCTTGCCAGGCTCCCGTAGGACCATGAGGGTACGCAGCACCTCCTCACATTCCCTCAACTCTGCACCCACATTCCACCTCTTCACTCCCTCATACAGAAGCTTTAACCCCCCACACCCCCCCGACTCATACATACTCCCTTCGTAAGTAAACACATTTTACCCAATGCCACAGATCCAATAACCCTAACCCCCCCCTGACGTTCCGGCAGCATTACCACTTCCCTCCTCAGCCAATCACACCCGGAACCCCATATAAACTTAACCCTTTTTAAGATACTCGTAATTCCTTTCCCTGTTATGGGGTAAACTACTGCTATGTGTCAAACCTTACTGTATTGTAACGTGTTTACCACGATGGCCCTCTGCAACAATGTCAAATGGTACGGTCGCAAACTCCCCAATCGATGCTGCACCCATTCCACAATACGCTCGGAGTTTACCTCTCTCGACCGCACTTGATCCCCCATAAACACTATGCCACACAT
Organism: Cherax quadricarinatus; assembly: GCF_038502225.1. Lineage (NCBI taxonomy): Eukaryota > Metazoa > Arthropoda > Malacostraca > Decapoda > Parastacidae > Cherax > Cherax quadricarinatus. Next base: position 65,427 of record NW_027195927.1, on the reverse strand, counting down.
CTTTAAGCTATCTACTACCCTCCACTCCACACCAGCATCCCAATCTCCCTGCTAGTTCCAATTTCCCAGCCATAATAAGCATGATTTCTCCACATTGACCCTCATCCCCGTAGCCTCCCCAAAAGTACAAATGACCTCTCCCACCCCTCTCAAACTCTTTTCCTCCCGCACGAGTACCGTCGTGTCGTCGACATATCCTACGATCCCCGGCCCACACCCCACCTCCCCTGTCCCCACCCCCCCACAGATACGTGCCTCAATGAGTCTATAAAAAGGGTCCTGAACACATGCAAACAGAATTTGAGAAAGTGGACATCCTTGCCTGAGGCCCTGCCCCATACATACCGCCTCCCCTATACAGCCATTGATTTGCACATGCACCCGTGCCCCTTGATATAATGTCTCCATCCATTCCGCAACTTCCTCCCCAAATCCCTGCTTGAGAAGGATCCGCCGCAATGCCTCCCGTTCCACACGGTCATATGCTCCCTGCCAATCCAAAGCAAGTAAGCCCCCCTTTTCCCCCCAAACCCTCCACAAACCCCCTAAGACGCCCGTGGCCCTCGACCATAGATCTGCCAGGCAACCTGTATTGCCCTCCCGATATGACACACCCCATGACGCATTTCAGGCGATTACCCAGTATTTTTGCAAACAATTTATAATCCACACATAGTAAAAAAAATCGCCTGATAATCCTTTAGGGTATTCTGGACCTCTCCCTTTGGGACCAGAACAGCTACCGCTGTGGCTTGTAATTCCCCCAACACCGCATTCTCCTTCATGACATTCATTAACTCCACCAGGAATCCACTCATCAACTTCCAATTCTGCAGGTAAAATTCACAGGGCAATCCATCTATCCCTGGAGCCTTTCCCATATGCATACTGGTGGTATGCTAACCTACCTACGACTAACCTACCAACCTCAGTGGCTTTTCGACGGTGCTGCTGACCCCGTAAAGCACACGCCGACGATCGATCGCCCCACAACACTTCCTCAACCCCCCCCCCTGCACATGCACCGCATTAAACCGTTCATTTTGCAGCTCACGAATCCTTCCCTAAAACGTTTCTATCTCCTCCACAGGATATACTCTCCATGTCCACCTCTTCTGTAGCAATCCCTCAACCTACCCTCTAGGTACTGAAGGAGCCCATACGATTGTTGCATTATGCGTTTCCCTTCCCTCACATAAAACTGACGTATTCATCCCTTAGCCACCCTATCCCACCACCCCAGCAAATCCTCTACACCCTGCCTTTCCTCACTGAGCTCTGCCCACAATGCCTCGAAGCCTCCCTGCCCCTCCTCATCACCCAAAATCCTTGTATTTAGTTTCCAATAGCTCTTGCACTTCCTGACTATCCCATCCCACCCCAGGTCAACCACAACCTCTCTATGATCAGAATATTCCACCTCCACCATCCGCAAGGACTCTACTCTCACCTGCGTTGTGACATACACCCGATCTAGCCTCGCCACATATCCATGTCTAACAAAAGTGTGCTCCACCTCCCAAGCCCCACCCCCAAATACGTCATGGAGACATACATCTCTCAGAAGACCACCTAGGATAGTTGAAAAGTGCCCCGCCCCACGTGGCTCAAGGTCTGCCCTGCGAATAACACAATTCCAATACTCCCCACGATAGCAACAGCTGGTAGAGAATGGATATAATAAACGAGCTCATCCCTCACGAAATCTGCTTTCAGACGTGCATCACTCTCTGCAGGTGCATACACACACACAGACGCCACTCGCTCGCCCATCTACCATCCATCCACTTTTATAATACGCCCCTCACCCCCCCTTCACTTCTACTAACCACAAATGGGCTTGCCTCCCGGAGTAGGACTCCCACCCCTCCCTTCAAGCGTCCTGTCTGCACCACAAAAGCCCTATATCCATCCACCTCCAATACACACCCCACCTTGATATTGTGCTCTTGCACAAAAACAACATCCACTCTATGCCGGCACAAGAAACTTGCAAACCATGCACGCTTCACAACCTGACACAAACCATTAATGTTAACTGTCATACACCTTAGGTCAGCAGTGGTTTCTTCTCCCTGTGCTTTGACACATTCTTCACAATGCCACCATGTCCTTTCAGACCTCCTTTACGCATGTCTCTCCTGGCAGCCCTGACCCCTCCCCGGTCCAGCTCCGGGTCTGAAGTCCCCGAGGGACCACCACCATCTTCCACCACCAATACCTTGCTGGTCCACTGTGCTGGAGTCAGGACATCATCCGAATCTGATGTCACAGCCTCACGCTTGGGTGTGACTCCACCCGCTTCCATTTCCACCTCCTGTGATACCTCACGATGAACCTCCATCTCCACCACATGTCCAACCTTCCCACTATCTGGGCACATTGCCCCGTGAGACACCACCAAGTCAATGGGCTCATTTTCCTGTCCACACAGGTCTGTAGCATTCCTCACACCAGCCCTCGTCGCCGACTCACCCTCCCCATCTGACTTGGGAAACAACGAGGTGAGCACCGTCTCCAAGACCTCATTGATGGCTTCCTCCGCTGAACCATACTGTCCCCCACCATCAGGCAAAATGGGTCCAACAGGGCCCCCAGCCACAGGGGCCATCAGGTCCACACCCGCCACTTCCTCTGCTCGCTCCACCTCCTCACTCCACAGACGACCAGGCCCACGTCCTTCCTGTAGCTCCAGAGCACGTCCAAACTGCCCAGATTCCCCTGCGGCAACACTTTCCAGACCATGAAGTCGAGTCACAATATGCAGCAATGTGATCAAAACCACCACAACGCCTGCAGGTCCTATGTTGCCCAGCATAGGACAGCATGAGCTGAGTCCTGAAGGTCTCCAACATAACATATGACAGTATGGGGTGCCGTATCGTCATTTTTAGCAAAAACGTGCCCTCCGGGAATCCAACATATACACCTTCTACCCACTTGCCGGGCTGTGCCAGGTGAACGGTCCCATAGTCCTTGAAAACATTGCATATGTCCGTTTCATCTGCCTTGTAAGGTACATTTCACACTCTAACCCAAGTATAATGCCTGGAGACATCATGAAGGCGGACACTCAACATAGAATTGACGTCCATGCGCACATCCTGGTATTGCTCTACCAGCCTCTCATAGACGCCGGTGTTCAACAACTTGACAAACACCCTGTATGTGCCACTAAGTGCTACACCATACATTCTTCACCCTGTATACCATACGTATCCTGGATGATTAATGGCAACAGCACGGGAGCAGCTTGTAGCGAAATCGCCCCGCGAACCATCTCAATGCCTACAGTATTTACCCTCCTCCTCACACCCTGCGCCATATTGGAGAAAACAAGAAGTCTTCCAATCACCGAGAGAGGGCAGCAGGCGCACGTCTGCTCACACCAACAGACGAGCAGAGAAAAGAAAATTAATACATCTACCCTTCAAGATGAACCCCCCCTTACAAGACCAATTACACTCAAGGAGATGAATCATGTCATAGGCAGAATAAGTAATAAAGCCAGATATAACAGTGAAACAAGTAAAATTCTTACCCAGAAATCTCAAAATGTCTGGTAAATATCTTTAATATTGCCCTCTTCGCTTTTGGGATTAGAGGTTCTGCTGCGCACACACTCCTGGTTGAGAGGCCTTCCTGCGCAGTTTGATTTTCTCAAGATGGCACAGTATGCAAGGAGGCGTGTCAACACTGTGTGCATTGAGTTAGTGTGGGGTGTAGTTACTCCTCAGTCTGCACAAGTGATTCTACCTATGATTATCTGCGACACATATGGCATTGCAGATCAAGATCTGTACGGTGTATCGCTCAACGGGGCTTTCTGGATATTCGTCAAGTTACGATCAACAGCAGTGTATGAATGCCTGGTGAAAAAGTATCAAGATGGCTGTGTGGACGTTAACTCAGCAGTGCGAGTTCATCTCATTGATGTGTCGAGACACTACACCTGGGTGAAGGTACGTAATGTGCCTTTCGAGGCTGACGAGGCGGACCTAAGGAACGTTTTTGAACGATATGGCACTGTGCACCTGGCGACAGCAGATACTTGGCCGGATAGGGCGTACACCGGCTTGCTGGAGGGTACGTTCAACCTGAAGATGATGCTGAGGCATTCAATCCCATCGTATGTCATCCTAGAAGACTTCCAGACACAAGTGATGGTGTATTATGCAGGGCAGCGCAAGACTTGCAGGCTATGTGGCGCTTATGACCATATGGGAGACAGCAGCAATGACAGGATGCAGACAGAGGGACAGAGCGGGGGCCTGACCCGAAGGTGGGGCCTATCAGCGGGACATCTGTACATGGCCATAGTTCTTCCTGGAGCGAGTAGGTGAAGAGAGAGTTCCCGACTGTGGGGTCGAGCCTGTCAATGCTTGTAGGCTCTGTGGTCTCCGCTTTGGTGGAAGGGGAGGCCGAGCTGAGTGGCGAAGAACAAGCGGAGTGATGTGGCTTTGGAGCAGCTGACTGACAGGCTTTTGGAGACGACGAGAGCTGAGGATGATGTACAGTCGGTGAAAGAACCAGAGGAGCGTGATGGCAAGAGGAGAGGCAGTCAGCTGACTGCAGATGACACTTCGTCGGGAGTGGTGACCGTGGTCGAGGTGACGGCAGATATACATTGCGAGGCATCTCCCGAGCAGGACATGGATGAAGAGAGTGTTCAGCAAAAGAGGGCGGCAATGCAATCTGATTCAGATGATGTCTTGACCCCGGCACAGAGGCCAGGGAAGAAACCATGGGTTGACATGGTGCGTAGACATGCCACAGGTGTGTCCGGTCAGGTGTTCGACTGGGGGGAGGGGAATCCCGCTCACAGTGGAGAGCGTGGTGGGAAAAGTCGAAAGGCTGGTAATGCGCCTGTGAAAGGAGTTCCAGAGCAGTGTGTAAAACTCTTCACGAAGGTTTCAGGTGTATGACTGTAAATGGGATGTGTGCGGATGTGAAGCGTCTATGGCTCCAGGGTTTTTTAAGGCATTATGCCATAGGTATAGTGTTTGTGCAGGAACATAATTTTAAGGTTGGTTGGGATTTGAAAGTGGATGGGTATCGTGTGTTTGTGGCTTATTCGGAAGGTTTGAAGGGTGGGGTTGGGATCCTGATTCAGGAGACGAGCCCATTTGTTGTAATTAGATGTGAGGGATGGGAGTAGGTTAGGGTACTCCGGGTAGATGGATGGTGGAGGGGTGAGCGACTGGCAGTGGTTTGTGTGTATGCGCCGGCGGAGCGTGATGTACGGGTGAAGAATGAGTTTGTGCATGATGTTTTGATTTATTATTTGCGATCTCTTCCCTCGGTAGCAATCGTAGGCGGCGATTGGAATTGTGTAGTACGTAGAAGGGATGTGGAGCCACGGGGGGCAGGGTGTTTTTTGGTTAGCCTAAGAGATCTTTTGCTGGGCGTGGGGTTAGGGGATGTTGTTGGAGGTGGGGATTTGATGGTTGAGCACACGTTTCATACACGGGGTTATGAGGCCAGGCTAGATAGGTTATATGTAACGAGGAGTGTGCGGGTGATGAGCGTGCATATGGTGGATGCGGTATACTCGGATCATAGATCTATTTATGCGGACTTGAATTGGGTCAGCTTGCCTAAAAGGTATCCAGGGTATTGGAAGTTAAATGTGAGACTTCTTGGGGTGGAGGAGGCGGGGTTGTATTTCGGGACAATGTGAGAGGATTTGTGGGGAGAGGGTAGGGATGTGGGTGATTTATTGGGGTGGTGGGATAGGGTAGCTAAGGAGAGGATCGGGCAGTTTTATGTGCGATGGGGAAAGTACGAGGGTTGGATGATGTATTGAGGGCATTAAGCCTGGATGTGGGAGGCGTAGAAGCGCCTGTGCAACGTGCAATCACGTATATAATTGCAGATTTTGTTTTTGTATCCTGGGCGATGAGAGGGAATGGGGATTGGGAAGTGCGCAAGATGGTGTTGCCGGCGACCATTTATAGAACGTTATGGGGATTTATGGAAGTAGCTGGGACCAGGCTTTTTCAGTGGGGTATCGTAGTATGAATGGGAGAGCGTTGTTAGCGTTGTGATAGGGGGGGTTTGAAGTTCAGGGGATGGAACGGGCTCGTCTCCGGGCTTGGGTATGCACAAGGGGTGTGTTGCTGTGTGTATCAGTGTAATGTGTGGTTGTGGTGAATGTGGTTGTGTGAGTGGATGTGGTGGTGCATATAGGGAGAGGGCTGTTACTCCCTAGGAACGGATGGCAAGGTAATCAATAGAAACATGTGAAGTAATGTGTATACCGTTTTTTGCTGTGTGTGGAGTGCATGGCCTATTGCATCATGGCGTTGGGGGAGAGAAATGGTTAGGGGATATGTTGCATTATGCAACGTTTATATTTCTTTGTTGAGATTTGTGGTTGATTAACCGCACCAGACCTGGCGAATGTGCCAGACACATGTAGAGCTATATGTACTGATATAGTTATACTGTGTATCTTGGGTCAGGATTGTTATCAGTGCCAAAAGTGTGCCCAGTTGTTGATTAGACTGAGTTCGTTGGCACGACCGCAGCATGGGCTGGCTTTTTGATTTCAATAAAGTAAAATATATGGTAATGTGTTAGAAATGTTTATTGGTCGTAAGTGAATAACAAAAAAGGCACAATACCGTGACTGGAACGATACATTGTCAATGGTCCAAGTCGGACCGAAACGTCGTCGTAAGCTTCTCTCTTTTATGTGCGGGTTATTTGTGTATGTGGGTCGTAAGTGTTATTTTAATTTTCTTATTGTAGGATATTGGGGTAGGATGGTGAACGGTAATGCAACAGTCAGTAGTATGTGTTATACTGGTGTTTTGTATACGGTGTTTTTATTGTATACTGTATGTTCATGTTATTTGTATTCAATGGATGTACGTATAGTATTATGTAAATGATATAAGGTGTTTTTAATGAATACAATACGAATATTTTCTGTGAACGTCTTATTCTGAAAAAATATATGGGTGATTCAATATAATGAGTATGTTAGATAATCCAATACAATGTGTATGTTTGTGCCGGAGTGATCCCATATAATGTGTATGTTAGTCATATTTATGTTCAGTCACTTGAAAGTAGATATAGTGTTAACTTGTGTGGAGTTGATGAGTAAATTTGTATCGTATATTATTTATATTTTCAAGATCGCTTTGTTGGAACGACCTGTGTATGTCTTATGTTTATAGAGTTAAAGGATAATGTTCAGACCTGAGCTTATTTTGTGATAAGGCGTATCTTGTGTTGAGTGAATGACGGTGTTAGTGTTGAGTGAATGACGGTGTTAGTGTTGAGTGAATGACGGTGTTAGTGTTGAGTGAATAACGGTGTTTGGTTTGCATTTAGTGCTACTTTATACCTTTGAAGAGTTTCGAGAATTTAACTACTCTGAGAGCCCGGACATAGGCCATTGTATACGTGTTTCAATTACCTGTTGTAATGCCAGTTCATGAAGACTGATGCATAAATCGTCAGTGCAAACGTATGAAAATACGTTCCACTTTTTTGGTGGAAGTTCGGTATATACGTATAGTGTACTTAATTGCAGGTGATTATAGGTTAATTTTTGGTGGGGTTGCTGAGTATTAATATTGATCATTAATAATATTGTCAGGTTTAGATATGGTTGTCACTACCTATTTATGTATTATATGTATAAAGTTTTAAAATAAAATATAAAAAAAAAAATCTTTAATGCCATCTTGGCCTCGAGACACTTTCCTGTGGCTCTTAGGACAGCAAGGATGATATTCATTGCAAAACCCAATAAAGACAAACATAAACCGGAGAACTATAGACCAATCTCATTACTTGAAGTCACTGGTAAAGGCCTTGAGGAAATCATTTCCAGCAGACTAAACTACTACATGGAGTACAATCATCTCTTCACTGAAAAACAGTTTGGATTCAGGACCCGAAAAGGAACCCAACATGCTATCAATATCATCTTTGATGCTGTGGACAGCCTGAGGTAAGAGGGCAACCTTGTCCTAATTGCAACCAGGGATGTAAACAAAGCTTTTGACAGCCTGTGGCACGACGGACTCATATTTAAACTTGTCGACCTTCCTGACCACAACTGGACTTTTCTCAGATTCATATACAACTTTTTATCAGAAAGAAGAATCATCCCTACTCTTAACGGCAAGTCAGCAGAGCCTTTCATACCGACAGCTGGAGCTTTAGCCCGATACCATTCAACATATATGTAAACGATCTATCTCAACCCGAGTGCAATGATACTATCATCACCCAATTTGTTGATGTTATCCATGTAGCGTCATCTTCCCCCATCACGGGAAAACATAAGCATGCGAGGGTAATAGAAAAAAACTGAATACGGAACTACGAAGGACAGCAAACTGAGAGACGAAATGCAGAATGACGACTAACCCAAAGTCCTCATCAGCACTATCGGATGTTTTCCAACAACTATAGAGGACAAGAGGGGTATGCCCATCAGAGGTACCTCTATTACCATCAGAAACCTGAACAAGATCCTGGGATACAAGATAGACATATTGCTCCACTCCACGTCACACATCTCTGAAAAGGTGAACTTAGCCAAAGCCCGCCTCAGCAATCTATGCAGGTTTAATTAATCAAGCCCCTTCCCAAATCAAGACACACCTGTAGAATATCCTTGTGAACCCATGTCATTAACAACTAAAACCAACATGCTACAGCTACAAAGAGCTCAGAATAGAGCACTCTACTTCATCACAGGCACCAGGAGGAGAGACAGAATCAGGATGGAAGATCTACACATCCAACAGGAGATAGATGCAATAAATGTAAGGCTTTATAAACTAAAGAAGAGACAAATATACGACATGAAAAAAATAAACTTTTGTATACCAGACAGAGAAAACCCTCCCCAACCAGCAAATACCACCGACTACATCATCAACACACCTCCCCACAGAACCCAAAAAATGACCCTCCAACAGAGAGTGCGACGATTCGTCCACAATGATAATTTCCAGAGAGACCAATAATCCTCAGTGACCTCCCAGAAGAAATAGATGAATAGGTAACACCGGGACCTTTTTATGCCCAATAAGTTCAAACCACCCCAGTTTATGGAGACTTCCCTTTTAACTTATTAACTATTATACCTAACCATGTAACATCTGCAAACCTACTACGGTAGGACACCACCTTTGAAGCAGCTGCAACGGCCAGTGTCTCCAAGTAGTATTCGACCTATATCAGACGCTTTGCTATCGTCATTTCCAGCCTTCGCCCCACAATCACAAAAAAAGCAATTGCAAAGATTATACCCCTGCCAACTCAACGTCATGCAGTTATACACTTGTTATAACTGAAGCTGACGGGTAAGTGACACACTCCATTCAGTGAAATTGAATTCATTAATAACACTACACACATACACACACACACACACACATACACACACACACACACACACACACACACACACACACACACACACACACACACAAACACACACACACGGAGTGTCAGAGTGGGCCCCTGTGACCAGCGGGGTCTCACGTATATATATATATATATATATATATATATATATATATATATATATATATATATATATATATAATGTCGTGCCGAATAGGCAGAACTTGCGATCTTGGCTTAAATAGCAACGTTCATCTTGCCATATAGGACAAGTGAAAATTTGTGTATGCAATAATTTCGCCAAAATCATTCTGAACCTAACGAAAAAAATATTTTTCACTGTGTTTGTTTAGTATTAAATTATTGTAAACAAATCTAAAATATATTTAGTTGGGTTAGGCTAAAGTAAATTGTTCTTGTTATAATAAGGTTAGGTAAGTTTTCTAATTTCCTTTTAGTTCAAAATAATAAATTTTTACATTAACGTTAATGAAAAAATTATATCTTTAAACGTATAAGAGAAATTTCTAGAAAGGACTTAATTTTAAACGAGTTCTTGCTAATTGACCAGTTTTACATATTCGGCACGACATATATATATATATATATATATATATATATATATATATATATATATATATATATATATATATATATATCCTCTACGTCCACAGCAGGACTCGAACCTGCAAACTCTGTATCAGGTCCACAGTACTTTACCACGGAGCCACGGAGTTATTTCATCAAATCCTGCACATGCAGTGGACAACGAAAGCGATTCGCAAACAGGCGAAATTATTTACAAATATTGTCTCTACGTCCACAGCAGGACTCGAACCTGCAAACTCTGTATCAGAGTCCACAGTGATACAGAATTTGCAGGATCGAGTCCTGCTGTGGACGTAGACACAATATTTGCAAATAATTTCGCCTGTTTGCGAATTGTTAAGCATATATATGCCTGGAGTATAGCTGGAGAGGCTTTCAGGGGTCAACGCCCCCACGGCTCGGTCTGTGACTAGGTCACATGGTAGATCAGGGCTTGATCAACCAGGCTGTTACTGTTGGCCTCACGCAACCCGACGTACGACCCACGGCCCGGCTGGTCAGGTACTGATTTTAGGTGCCTGTCCAGCTCCTTCGTCAAGGCAGCCATGGGTCTATTGGTAATCCCCCTTATGTATGCTGGGAAGAGATGAACAATCTCGGGACCCCTTTCACTTATTGTCCTAGTGGCGCCCCTGCTTTTCATTGTGGGGAATGTTGCATGGTCAGCAGAGTCTTCTGTGTTCATAGGGAGTGATTTTCGTGTGCAAGTTTGGTACTAATCCCTCTAGGATTTTCCAAGTATATATAATCATATATCTCTCCCGCCTGCGTTCTAGGGAGTACAGGTTGAGAAACTTCAAGTGTTCCCAGTAACTAAGGTGTTTTATCTCCGTTATGCGCGCCGTGAAGGTTCTCTGTACATTTTCTAGGTCAGCAGTTTCACCTGCCTTGAAAGGTGATATTAGTGTGTAGCAATATTCCAGCCTAGATAGAACAAGCGACCTGAAGAGTGTCATCATGGGCTTTGGATCCCTAATTTTGAAGGTTCTCATTATCCATCCTGTCATATTTCTAGCAGATGCGATTGATACTGTGTTTCGGTTTTTGAAGTTGAGCTCCTATGACATTATCACTCCCAGATGCTTTACATTAGTTTTTTGTTCTATTGTATGGTTGTATGGTTGTATGGTTGTATTGTATGGTTGGGCTGCAGAAAACAATATGAAGTTCAACGATGAGAAATTTCAATTACTCAGATATGGTAAACATGAGGAAATTAAATCTTCATCAGAGTACAAAACAAATTCTGGCCACAAAATAGAGCGAAACACCAACGTCAAAGACCTGGGAGTGATTATGTCGGAGGATCTCACCTTCAAGGACCATAACATTGTATCAATCGCATCTGCTAGAAAAATGACAGGATGGATAATGAGAACCTTCAAAACTAGGGAGGCCAAGCCCATGATGACACTCTTCAGGTCACTTGTTCTTTCTAGGCTGGAATATTGCTGCACTCTAACAGCACCTTTCAAGGCAGGTGAAATTGACGACCTAGAAAATGTACAGAGAACTTTCACGGCGCGCATAACGGAGATATAACACCTCAATTACTGGGAGCGCTTGAGGTTTCTAAACCTGTATTCCCTGGAACGCAGGAGGGAGAGATACATGATTATATACACCTGGAAAATCCTAGAGGGACTAGTACCGAACTTGCACACGAAAATCACTCACTACGAAAGCAAAAGACTTGGCAGACGATGCACCATCCCCCCAATGAAAAGCAGGGGTGTCACTAGCACGTTAAGAGACCATACAATAAGTGTTAGGGGCCCGAGACTGTTCAACTGCCTCCCAGCACACATAAGGGGGATTACCAACAGACCCCTGGCCGTCTTCAAGCTGGCACTGGACAAGCACCTAAAGTCAGTTCCTGATCAGCCGGGCTGTGGCTCGTACGTTGGTTTGCGTGCAGCCAGCAGCAACAGCCTGGTTGATCAGGCGCTGATCCACCAGGAGGCCTGGTCACAGACCGGGCCGCGGGGGCGTTGACCCCCGAAACTCTCTCCAGGTAAACTCCTATATTGTTTTAATTTCTTCACGTTTTCCATATCGGAGTAATTGAAATTTCTCATCATTAAACTTCATATTATTTTGTGCAGCACATTGAAAGAAATCTTGCAATGTCTTCAATGGAGGACACTCTCATGCAAATTCGGGTGTCATCTGCAAAGGAAGACACAGTGCTGTGGCTTACATCCCTGTCTATATCATATATGAGGATGAGGAACAAGATGGGAGTGAGTACAGAGCTTTTCACCGTAGTGCCTCAGACTTTACTCTTTGTGCTTTATTTGTTAGGAAATTATAGATCCATCTACCAACTTTTATTGTTATTCCATTATCACGCATTTTGTGCGCTATTACACCGTGATCACACTTGTCAAGGGCTTTTTTAAAGTCTGTGTTTACTACATTTGTGTTTTGTTTATTTCTAGAGCATCCAGGACCTTGTCATAGTGATCCAGTAGTTGGGACAGGCAGAACCGACCTGCTCTGAACCCATATTGCCCTGGGTTGTGTGACTGATGGGTATCTAGATGAGTGGCGATCTTGCTTCTTAGAACCCTTTCAAAGATTTTATGATATGGGATGTTAGCGTTATTGGTCTGTAGTTTTTTTTATATTGCTTTACTGCCCCCTTCGTTGAGCGGGGATATGTCTGTTGTTTTTAGCAGCTGTGGGACGACCCCTGTGTCCATGCTTACTCTCCATAGGATGTTACAGGCGTATGATGAACATGGAGGTCCATATGTCTGGGCCTGGGGCAGAGTGCATGGGCGTGTCGTTTATCGCCTTTACGAAGTCGTTTGACGTCAGGATATCAGATCGGTTTGAATCTATCAAATTCTGTGTCCATCTCATAAAAAAAATCATTGAGGTCTTCGACTCTCAGTCTGGTTAGCGGCTCGCTAAAAACCAAGCCATAATGGGACTCGAGTAGCTCACTCATTTTCTTGCTGTCATCTGTGTAGGACCCATCTCGTGTAAGTAGGGGACCAATACTGGATGTTACTCTTGACTTTGATTTGGTATAAAAAAAAATATTTTGGGTTTCTTTCAATTTCATTTATGGCTTTTAGTTCTTTCTGCATTTCTTGACTCCTGTAAGATTCCTTTAGCTTTAGTTCAATGTTTGCTATTTCTCTGACCAGTGCCTCCCTGCGTATTACAGACATATTGGCCTCTTTTATCCACTCTGTTATTCTTTACCTTCGCCTGTGTAGGGAGCGTCTTTCTCTTTCTAGTTTACATCTTCTCTTCCTTTTCCTTAAAGGAATATGCCTTGAGCATACATCAAGTGCCAGGGAGTTAATTTGTTCTAGACAGGTTTGGATCCGTGTTGCTTAGGCTATCTTCCCAGTTTATATCATTTAGGACCTGGTTGACTTGGTCCCACCTTATGTTTTTGTTATTGAAGTTGAATTTGATGAAGGCTCCCTCGTGATTGGTCACATTTTGTTGGTCTGGGGCCAACTGAGTATATTGTTTTTGATATGGTAATATATAATATCAGATCATCATTGTTAGTGAAGATGAGGTCCAGTGTATTCTCCAATCTTGTTGGCTCTACTATTTGCCGGTTTAAGGTGAATTTGGTGCAGAGATTTAAAATCTCGTGTGTGTGCGAGTTTTCATCTGGGCTGCCTCCTGGGGTTATCTCTGCTACAGCATTATTTGCTACATTCCTCCATTTTAGGTGCCTTTTGGCTGAAATCTCCCAGGAGCAAGATGTTGGGGCAGGAACTGGAAGATTTTCCAGACAGTGATCAATTTTCAAAAGCTATTCCTGGAATTGTGGTCCGGTGGCCTTGTGGCTGAAGCTCCCGCTTCACACACGGAGGGCCCGGGTTCGATTCCCGGCGGGTGGATACATTTCCTTCCTACATACGTTTCCTTACAACTGTTGTCCTGTTCACCTAGCAGCAGATAGGTACCTGGGTGTTAGTCGACTGGTGTGGGTCGCATCCTGGGGGACAAGATTGAGGACCCCACTGGAAATAAGTTAGACAGTCCTCGATGACGCACTGACTTTCTTGGGTTATCCTGGGTGACTAACCCTCCGGGGATAAAAATCCGAACGAAATCTTATCTTATCGTTGGGAAGTTGCATCCGGAGGCTTGTAAATAAACGCAATGACCAAGTTTCGGTTCTCGATTTTTACTGCCAAGATTTCAACTACATCATTTGAGGCATTTGATAGTTCCGAGCATATCAGTGACTCTGCGACGTACAGGCTAACCCTCCTCCCTTTTGTCAGGTCACTCTCTTACATCTGTATAGGTTGACACACGAAATCGTAATGACACGATTGCAAACAAACCATACCACTTGCATTTGTGGTCACAGTGGTGCCTGTGCTAACCTTCCTAGGGTGTAGAAATATACCTAGTTGGACGAATATTATTGTGGTTAGCTGGTCCAGTGGCTAACGCGACGGTCTGGAGTTTTGCGACTCTCTGACCGCGGGTTCATTCCCGCCCGTGGTATGATCTGTATAGGTTATAACCCGGGATCCATATTTCATTGTCTAGGTGATTCTTTATGTGGGTCTCTGTGAAAACACCGATCTTTGTGTTTGACTCTGTAAGCAGTCCACGGATGAAAGGTATTTTGTTGTTCGTTGCTGTATATTTGCAAAGATGAATGGCGTCGTGTTGGTGGTACTGGTGGTATTGGGAGGGCATTTTATCCTGGCACTAATATCTGTTGTTTTCGAGTGGAGGCCATTGACTGTGACTCCACTCCAGAAATCATCGGAGTTAGTGTACGATTTCTGTCATTTCCTGCCAGCTTTTTTTCCTTCCTTGTGCTAAAAAAAACTCTCTCTCTGGAGTGGCTGTGACTACCCAGGTTATATCATGGTCTGGAAGTTCTGTGACTTCTTGTACCCTTTATGTGGTGCGCCTGGTAATATAAGTTATAACAGTGTCTTTCCTGAACTGAAGAGTGATACATTTCAGGGTGGAAAAGCTTGCAGGAAGGGAGGTAGCATCTTCCTGTTGTCATATGAGCACGACATTTTCTGGAGTGGTCAAAGTTGCACGTCCCACTTGCTTTTCCAGATATTCCATGCCTGTAGATACCTAATACATAGAACTTACATAGGTCTGGTTTCTGCTTGGCTTGGTTTTTATGTGACTGCATATAAATATATATATATATATATATATATATATATATATATATATATATATATATATATATATATATATATATATATATATATATAAACACTATCTGAACATATAACCCGCTCCATAATAAAATAAACTGTGAAAAGCGATAATTTTTATATTGCGTTTTCCCTTACTAAAATGAACATTTAAAATATTACCTTCAGTTGCACAATAAACGGTCCATTATATGGGTTGTAGTTTTACTGTCCATTATTTTTAAATACTGAAACTAGAGCTATAACTAAAATTTATTTTGTTAGGTAAACAATAATAATTCTTTTTTCTTATTCAAGCTTAATATCATTATTAGTCATCACATCAGAATTATTATTTTTAATTATAGTCATTTTATATACTGATTACAAACTATAAAGAATAAAATGTATATTTGGTGTCTAACCTTCGTCAATCAATACCAGATCAACAATTGACCCTAATGGAATCTTGTACATATGGAGACACTCGCAGTAGTCACCGTAACAACTGTTGTTGGCCGGAGGATTATCTACGTTACAAAATTTCTGGCTATTAGTTTTACCAGACATGATGAGAGGAGTTGCTGGTAACACGTTGGATATATTGTTGATCTGCGGTGTTGTCACCTGCTGATCTTCACTAACTGTAAGAAATTATCAAAGATTAACAAAGTTGTATTAGAAATAATGATATAACTATGAATTTATATTTTAAGTACGGCAGTATTTAAATTAATTTACATATTTGGAGTAAAATTTCCCTTGTTTAGTGTTACTAAAAAGCTCATTGATAAAGTTGGGTATACCTCCTTCATCTGTTTGTTAAAAATTACCATACTACCATAATACTTTTATTAATCTTAAGCGTCACATACTTCTGCATTCCATCTTTACTTTGCACAATTGTTCCACATCTATTGTTGAACAAGATTTCAATTAACATTCCTTAGTTGTGTCTAACCAAGACTCATTGAACTGGCCACTTTCGTTGTTGAACCTGGTCTTAAATTCAACTGAAGTTATTCCAGTTTCCATAACTTCACTCATAGATATTGAACCCCAACATATTTCAGTGCATCTCATTTCTTAATGGTCTGACACAGGAATCTCTTGTTTCCTCTCTTCACCGCAGTTAATGGCTTTATATTTACGTTCTACTGTAAAATCAAAATAGTTATCTCATGAAAATCGTCTGCATACATAAAATCTGCTTGCGGTATTTTGTTTATTTTTATCGTAGTTTAAACCTTACAATTTACCAGCTTGATGTCACTGACTAATTGGTTCAGTCCTTTACATATAAGTAATAGTCATTCCTTACCCACACTGTTGAAGGTCAACCCAAATCCATCATTATAAAAGCGAGTCGCCATATACTCATCCTGGGAGCAGCAGTTAAAAGATCACGAAAACAAACAATTGGTCCAGGACCTTGGTTTCAAAATCCTGTTAACTTCATAAGTTATTAACTATTTTTTACACGATTATTGAATTTACTTTCATTATTTTTACAATCACATATAAGTGGTTGTGAAGGCTTACTCAGCCCTGTAACAACTTCAGTCAGTATTATCAAGGCTGGCTCCTCCTCAGGAAAATTAATGAATAGAAAAAGAATAATAACAGTCAAATATAAATATTTTATTAATTATAAATGAAAATATAAGAAATATAAATATGAATTTTTGTCCTACTTGAAAGAGAAATGAAAAATGAAATATAAAAATATCTGAATTCAACGCTAATATATACAGTTAAACTGGTGTGTCTGATGTTGTTGACACCTCGTGTTGTAGAAATTGTAGCCGTTGCTGATGATGGGGGGATCACAGATGTTGAGTGACAACCCAACAACTAGTTCTTCACAGTCTCTAGCCTTGAATAGTCTGTCAAGATGATAGGAACGCAGGTCTTTCACCACTGCAAAGATGAGAGGTAGTTGCCTGGGGTTGACTACACTGAGGTATGCAGATAAAATGGTGATGTCTCAGAACATAGGTAAAGTTCGTCTCCTTCAACACTGTTTCTTTTAGTTGCCAGATGACCTGAGCTGACATTCCAAGCTAGAAAGAGACGAAGGTTACCTACTGCTTAAGAAGTCACTCTCCATGATAAATACAATATTTAAAGGAAATGGTGATTATTTAAAAGCATAACATGGAAATCAAGGCTGAAAGGACTAAGTTTATTATTGGTCAAAAGTGAAGCTTTCAACCAACATATTCACTAGAATAGGAGCAGAGGCTTTTACTTACAGTTGTGCTGGGAGCTGTGAGTCAAGTGATTACTGTTTGGTCCGAGCCCTACACGTGACCTTTCCAGGTGGAGAAAAAGGGGAGGATAGTGGGAGCTAGACTAACCCTACCTTAACAAGCAGCCGGGCAATCAAACTATCGTCACCCATGTACTCGCTCGCTACTCCTATCTGTTGAACTTTTCCCTCACACTCCCCCATACCAAGACTTATAGTCAAGGAGTATAAGAAGAATAGGCGAGGAAAAAGTTTTAACACGTGGAAGTCGCATATGGCACCAAATCTTCTACTGACTTCAAGGATTATCGGGCGATATCTTTACTTTGTGCGGATTACAAATTGTTTGCGAAAATACTGGGAAATCGCCTGAAATGTGTCGTGGGGCATGTCGTATCTGGAGGGAAATATGGGTTGCCTGGCAGATCTATGGTCGAGGGTCATGGACGTCTTAGGGGGTTTGTAGAGGATTTGGGGGGAAAAGGTGGGGGCTTACTTGCTTTAGATTGGCAGGGAGCTTATGACCGTGTGGAATGGGAGGCTTTGCGGCAGATCCTTCTAAAGCAGGGATTTGGGGAAGAGGTTGTGGAATGGGTGGAGACACTGTATCGAGGGGCGCGGGTGTGTGTGCAAATTAATGGTCGCATAGGGGAAGCAGTGTGTATGGGGCGGGGTCTCAGGCAAGGATGTCCACTATCTCAAATCCTGTTTGCCTGTGTTCAAGACCCTTTTTACAGACTCATTGAGGCACGTATCTGTGGGGGCTTGGGGACAGGGGAAGTGGGGTGTGGGCCGGGGATTGTAGGATACGTCGACGACACGACGGTACTTGTGCGGGAGGGAAATAGTTTAAGAGAGGTGGGAGAGGTCATTCGTACGTTTGGGGAGGCTACAGGGATGAGGGTTAATGTGGAGAAATCTTGCTTCTTAAAGTTGGGAAATTGGAACTGGCAGGGGGATTGGGATGCTAGTGTGGAGTGGAGGGTGGTGGATAGCTTAAAGATATGTGGAATAGTGTTTATGGAGAATCAAGTGTGGTCGAGAGAGGTGAACTCAGAGCGTATTGTGGAACGGGTGCAGCATAGATTGGGGAGTTTGTGGCCGTATCATTTGACATTGTTGCAGAGGGCCATCGTGGTAAACACGTTACTATACAGTAAGGTTTGGCATGTGGCGGCAGTTTACCCATTAACGGGGCAAGGAATTACGATAATTTTAAAGCAGGTGTTTAGGTTTATATGGGGTTCTGGCTGTGATTGGCTGGGGAGGGAGGTTTTAATGCTGCCGGTACGTCAGGGGGGGTTAGGGTTATTGGATCTACGGCGTTGGGTAAAATGTGTTTACTTACGAAGGGAATATGTACGGGTCGGGTGTGGGGGGGGGTTAAAGCTTCTGTATGAGGGAGTGCAGAGGTGGTATGTGGGTGCAGAGTTGAGGGAATGTGAGAAGGTGCTGCGTACCCTGATGGTCCTACGGGAGCCTGGCAAGATTCGCATAAGGGCTTTGGCGAGAGTAATTGGGAGCCGGGTGGTGGTGCCGGTGGAGGGAATATACCCCATGTATGGATGGGGAGATATTTGGTGTCGTTTTCGTAAGTTGAAGCTCAGACCTCGGGTGCGGGAGGTTATGTTCCGTTTCCTGCATGGCATTTTGCCATCAGGAGCGGTCCTGCGGGCGAGGCGAATAGTAGAGGAGAGTGGGTGTGGAGTGTGTGGTGGCGAGGATACGGCATATCATGCGGTGTATTTTTGCGAATGTTTGGGGAATGTTAGGGATTGGATGAGTAGGATTGTCAGGCTAGTGGGAGGGGGGGGCATACCGGTGTTGAGGGCGCTCGTTTTGGATGTGGGAGGGGTGCCAGAGAGTACACAATGTGCATTGGCATATTTAATGGTTGATTTTGTGTACGAGTCGTGGGGTATGCGTGGGAATGGGGATTGGGTGGCGAGGAAACGGGTACTGGCAACTACCTTTTATAGGACGGTTTTCAGGAACAGGGAAATATATGGATCGCGGTGGGAGGGAGCCTTCCCCGTAGGTTATCGTAGTTTAACTATTGGGATCTTACTCGCTTTGTAGTGGGGAGGGGGGGGTTGTCATGGCTAGGGCAAGGATTGAGAATGTCTTCCGGGGTTTCAATGGGCTCGCCGTCGGGAGTGAATGTGTGTGTGTGTGTGTGTGTGTGTGTGTGTGTGTGTGTGTGTGTGTGTGTGTGCATGCGTGCGTGCGTATGTGCGTGTGGTGTGGTGTGGGTGTATGGCTTAGATGTAAACGAGGGAAGGTTCGGTGTGTTAGTAGGTGTCAGGAGGTACGTGTGATGCTAGCTGGTCAGTAGGTGTCAGGAGGTACGTGTGATGCTAGCTGGATTAAGTGTGTGATCCAGTTTGATAGTGCAGAATTTATTTTTATATCTTTGTATGCGTGTCCCAAGGGATGACTGTATTACCCCCTGTGTATATAACGCCTTGCTATGCTTGCTCACTTACCATCACACCTCTGTCAGAGGGTTGAGGTATATATTATTGTTTAGAGGTATTGCATGCATGTATGCAGTAAGAATGCTTGGGTGTGGTTTGTTGTGATTGAGATACTGTTGCGATGTGACAGGCTTATCTGCTCATGTACAGCTGGGAGACTGAGTGACAGGGAACTGTATGCTGCCGAGAGACACTGGTGGTTGCCTAAATGAGGGAGAAGAGGGGGGGGTGTAATAGAATGTTTAGTTATAGGAGACAGCATTGAACGTTGCCCTATTAAGGGCTCATCTCTGAATGGAGGTTGATGAGATAGGATTATATACACATACGGATTACGTTTTTTTTTTTTTCAAACTATTCATATTGTGTACCTTGTGTGTGGTGAGAGGAGGCATGTATCAACTTATTGTTTAATGTCACTTTGTTTTATGTAAAAATTTATATATGTTTGGTTTTGGTACATTTAAAGTGTATATTAATTTAGGTCACAACCCTGGTACTGTTTTTGTTAAGTGCTATGTTCTTGATGCAAGTTTTTCATGTATGGTTTACAGTTACATATACAGAGTTTATATATGCAAGTTTTGTAGCATTTTTTGTTACGTATATTCAGGTGTGGGTAGTAAATCGTTTAGTTGCAAGGATGGTGTATTTCTTATTATAGCTTCATGTTTAGTGATTTCAGTCAATCATGTATGATTACATGTATATTGTATACTAAATAAAACATACAAAATTAGGGGATGAATAGCTACGGAATGTTTAGTTACATAAAATGCTAATATTACAATGTACAGTAAGAGGCCAAAGCATTAGTTTATATATAAAAACTTTTGTATATACAGTTTCATACAAGATATGAATATAAATGTCAGTTTTTGGCTAGTGGCAATTTTATTATGTATGTTCAGGGGTAGGTTGTCATCCGTTAGTTACAAGGATGTTTTCTTATAAATGTTTCATGTATTGTAATTCCGTCAATGTGTGATATGCATGTATACTGTATATTTAAAAAAAAAAAAAAAAAAAAAAAAATCTTCTACTGACTGTCCCGACTTAACCAGTCAGAGAAATAATTGGATGAACCATTGATTTATACAATATGGAACTTAAAAGCTTGGAGTGCTAATGTCCACCTCAAGAGGCGATTGGTGGCTCCCTTAAAAGTTTCTAGGTATATCAAAGGTTTGTGATCCGTCTCTAAAACGAACTCTTTTCCCAGTAAATAAAATTTAAGCTTAGAGATACCCCACACAAGGGCCAAACATTCCTTTTCTATGGTGGAGTATCTCGTTTCTGCAGGAAGGAGTTTCTGGCTTAGGAAGCATACAGGGAAGGGTGTACCATCATGGTATTGTAGTAACACTGCACTTAGGCTGGTATTGGAGGCATCAGTTCTTAAACAAAACGGTTTATTAATATCTGGGATCTTAAGTACAGGGTCTTTTGAGAAGATGTTTTTAATCTCATTAAACTTTTCTCGAGCTACGTCGGAAAGTTCAAGAGGTTCCTTTACAGACTTTTTAAGGTAATTGGATAAGATGCCTGTAAGATCGGTAATGTTGGGGATGAAATTAAGACACATGTGCAACATCTGGGTATCTTTATTGTAGACGTTTCGCCATCCAGTAGCTTTATCAATACAAATTCTAGGACATAACTTGAAGACAGTAGAACTATATACAGAAGATGAGGTAATCAGTCCCTCAACCTAGGAGTAGGTGCGAAGAGCACCATAGTCGTGGAGATTCTGAAGCAGAAGAAAGGAGCCTGGCGCTTATATAGTAACGTCAGGTGTAGCAGACGAGGGCATAGTCACTGGTAGGCGGGATTCCCCAGTGGAAGTAGGTCCTTCCCAAAGAGATGGGTTAGTTGTAGTATTAGTTGTCGTAGCCGTGAAGGTTATGTACATGTCCTCAGAATCAAGATTCCATGATGTTGCAGTGTCTGATTGAATCTTGATTCTGAGGACATGTACATAACCTTCACGGCTACGACAACTAATACTACAACTAGCCCATCTCTTTGGGAAGGACCTACTTCCACTGGGGAATCCCGCCTACCAGTGAATATGCCCTCGTCTGCTACACCTGACGTTACTATATAAGCGCCAGGCTCCTTTCTTCTGCTTCAGAATCTCCACGACTATGGTGCTCTTCGCACCTACTCCTAGGTTGAGGGACTGATTACCTCATCTTCTGTATATAGTTCTACTGTCTTCAAGTTATGTCCTAGAATTTGTATTGATAAAGCCACTGGATGGCGAAACGTCTACAATAAAGATACCCAGATGTTGCACATGTGTCTTAATTTCATCTTGTCGGTATTATATACCATTCTTACACAATGTTGGGGATAAACCGTGCATAAAAAATTACCGAACCAAGAAAGCTACGCATGAGCTTCTTGGATTTGGGGAATTTAAACTCTAATAAAGCTTTGATCTTAATAGGGAGAGGCTGCAAAGAATTATTAGAAAGTATCAATCCAAGATATCTAATCTTGTTATACCCAAAAAAAACCATACCCCCGGCCGGGATTGAACCCGCGGTCATAGAGTCTCAAAACTCCAGCCCGTCGCGCTAACCACTAGACCAGCTAGCCACAATAAGATTCATCCAACTAGGTATATTTCTACACCATAGGAAGGTTAGCACAGGCACCTCTGTGACCACAAATGCAAGTTTTTACAGACGAATCTCCAGCTAGCGTGGCCGTGACGAACTCTAGCTCAAGTCCCTTGAGCTAGAGTTCGTCACGGCCACGCTAGCTGGAGATTCGTCTGTAAAAACTTGCATTTGTGGTCACAGAGGTGCCTGTGCTAACCTTCCTATGGTGTAGAAATATACCTAGTTGGATGAATCTTATTGTGGCTAGCTGGTCTAGTGGTTAGCGCGACGGGCTGGAGTTTTGAGACTCTATGACCGCGGGTTCAATCCCGGCCGGGGGTATGGTTTATTTGCAATCGTGTCATTACGATTTCTTAAGTCTTGTTATACCCAAGGAAGCATTTCTTCGGCTTGGCAGTGAGGCCATGTGAGCGTAACCTACGTAAAACTGATGTTAATGTTTGGATATGTTCGCCCCACGTGGATGTCAATACGTAAATGTCATCAAAATAAACTGAAACATTTGGCATATTACCCAAGACCTTTCTCATCAGTCTCACGTAGGTAGCACAGGCAGTTACCAAACCGAAGGGCATAGTTGTATACTGCATCAGTCCTTGGTGGGTGGGAAAAGTGGTGTACTGCTTAGATGAAGGATCTAACATTACTTGATGATATGCTTGTGCAATATCTATTTCTGAAAAGAAAGAAGAGTCAAAATTTATGTAGATCGCTATCTATTAAGGGCATAGGCTATGCATCCCACCGAGTTATTGCATTAAGTCCTCTGAAGTCAATAGCAAGTCTATATGAATTGTCTTCCTTCTTAACCATGACTACTGGTGAGCAATATGCAGATACTGAAGGTTCAATGATCTTTAGTTTTTATAATCTATCTACCTCTCGGTCAAATGCATCCCTAAGGTGAACTGGAACTGGGTATAATTTCTGTTTGATAGGATTGTCCGTGACTAAGTCAATCTTATGGACTACCGTGGAGGTGACACCTGGAATATCTGTAAAAACATCTGAGAATTTACCCACACATTTTTTTTATATTTTATTTAAAAAACACAGTATACTTGTATGGTATACATAATTGGCTTAAAACACAGTATACATGTATGATATACATAATTGATTTAAAACAAGAAACGTGAAGCATTATATAAGAAAATCTAAAAACCCGCCCCAACCACGAACGAACTTTATCCAAGGTATCACAAAAGTAGACCGCATGAAAAGCTGTTTCTTCTAGACCGCGGCATAAGCAATCCGCCTCTTTTACCGAACCCATCCTATTTAAGACCGATTTTGATGCTAAAATCCCCATGACAAATCTGTACACCAATTCACGAACCCTCGGCACCAACTTAAGTTTACAAAACCCATCCCATATTTCCCCCCAATTATACAGCGGAAAAACAGACAATCCCTGCACAATTTCCCCACAACAACAAATGCTGACCATTTGCCCCACTCGGATCCGTTGGGCATTTCTCAATCTTAACAACAAATGCAACATGTCCTCACATTCGATTAATCCCCTGCCGCTCCACCATTTATGCATTTCGATCATTACCTGATCCACCCGGATGCCCTTCTCACCGCCCGCCCTGGGAAACCTCTGCTTTACATAGAGGGCCTTCACCCGTGGCCCCAACGCCAAGAGACCTATACCTCCACGACGAACATGAGTCATGACAACCTCCAGACTTAACCATGCTCTCCCGAAACCCCAAACATAACGTAAGACCCTTCTCTATGGTTCCTGAATATTCACGTCTCTTAAAGGGTACACCTCAGCCACACCCCATACCTTACTATAAACAAGTGTATTAACCACTACTCTCCTCTTTTGCAATGAGACATCCCCAGCTCTTAACCCTCGAAGTCGATCTAAAGCCTTGTTAACCACCAATTCAGAGTTTACCCTTCGGCCCTCCCTCTCATCTGCCATGTACACGATACCACATATTTTAAGTTGCACAACGACTGCCCGCCCATATCTTTCGCCCAACCGCCCCCCCCCCTCCCCCATGTACCTACCTCCAATAATTTCGATTTTGCCTTATTGACGCATATGCCAGTCTCTGCCCCAAAAAACTCAACAATCCATCTCACGGTCTGCAAATCCTCCTCCCCTTTTAACAAAATCGTGGTATCATCTACGTACCCGACCACACGTGCTGCATGGTCACTGCTCAGCGCTCCACACCTCAAACCACCATCCACCAGCTCATAAAAGGGGTTTTGCATACAAGCGAACAGCAGCTGGGAGAGGGGGCACCCTTGTCTCAAACCCCTTTCCATACAGACCAGCTGCCCCAATTTACCATTTACCTGTACTCGTACCATAGCCGAGGCATACAAGGTATCAACCCATTTTACAATCCCCTCTCCAAAACCCTGCGTCAATAAAATAAGCCTCAATAAATCTCTATCAACACAGTCATAAGCATTTTGCCAGTCAAGCCCGAGGACACCTCCCCCTTGACATTCCCCCCAAAACTCCCTAATATGTACATGTCCTTCCCTCATGCTCCTACCTGGTATGCCTAGCTGTCCCTCGTGAATGACCGGCCCCATAACCTTCCTCATTCTGTTTCCTAAAACTTTTGCAAAGATTTTATAGTCAGAGCACATAAGAGATATTGCTCTATATGCACTCAGACCCCTCCACCCTCCCTTTTTGGGCACCAACACAACTACCCGCGTACTTTGTGACATACCTAACCTCCCCTCCGTGAGCATGCAATTCAATACATCAACCAAACAATGCTTCCCCAATGCACCCTATAAAAATCATTTGAAATGCCATCTACACCTGGTGCCTTTCCTTTAATCATACTAAAAATCGCCTCCTCTACCTCCTCCACTCGAATTCTACCTTCTAGTACCGTCCTATCCCTGTCATTTATAACTTTTCTGAAATCCCTTTGCACCAGACCACCCGCATGGGCCCCCCCTACTTCCCTCCGTAGCTTTTCCCCAAACCATAGATCAGCATAAAAACTCATGCTGTCCGTGGTGAGGAGTACTTGACCCGGCAGGTAACCACCCAAACCTGCACATACTTCCAATTGCAAGAGGGCGTCGCCTGTTGTCTGATCCTAAATTTGCGCAAGACACAACCCGAAAGTTTGCCACCCCATAGCACTTCTTTCATACCTATTCTGACTCTAACCACATTGAAACGTTCATTGTGAATTTCTGCAAGGCGACTACGAAGATGTTCAATGTCGTCATACCTACTGCTCTCACCCCTCCAGATAGTTTTGTAGCCCATACCTCCACATCGCCTTCTCCTTCCCCGCTTCTTATAATAACTCGCTATTCCGGGTTTGGCACGCATTTCCCACCATTCCAACAAACATTCACCCGCCCGTCGCGTTTCCCAGAGATTCCTCCACCAGTCCTGAAAAGCGGACCCATCCCCCTTCCCCTCCAATAGTCGCACGTTCAGTTTCCAATAACCTGGATAAACCCTGATTATTCCATCCCAGTCCAAGTCTGCTAGCAATGCACGGTGGTCTGAAAACCCAACATCAAGGGTCTGTATGCGCCCAACTCTAATTCCTTGTGTTACATAAAGTCTATCCAGATGGGCTGCATAGCCCCTGTGAACGAACGTCTGCTCCACCACCATCCACCCCACCCCACCACATCATAAACCCCTGCATCCCCCAGCAGATTCCTTAAGACAGGTAAAACGCACCCCACCCCCCTCGGCTCAACATTGCTATGGTGGATAACGTAATTCCAATCCCCACCCATGACCATAATTAAAGGCAAACCCCGAGTGTAAAACGTTAAAGCCTCTCTCACGAAATCTATTTTAACTTTAGAGTTGCTTTCTGCAGGCATGTAAACTCCAATAAAACAAACCCTCTCCTCACCCCAGTACCCATCTACCCTCACCACCCTCCCACCTCCCCCCTCCTCCCATCTCAAGACACGCCAAGGGCTGGACGCCTTCACTGCTATAGCTACCCCACCCTTAAATTTTAAAGAACTGCTAACATACATTCGGTAGCCTTTTAACCGTAACTCTCGCCCAAACTTTAAATTGTGTTCTTGTATGAAACATACATCCACAGCGTACCTGCACGAAAACCACTCCATCCACACACACTTAACCTCCGCCCACAGGCCATTTAGGTTGATGGCAACACACTTGAATTCACAAAAGGAGGTTTTCCTCTATGTTTGTGGGTCTTTCCCGTTCCCACACGTACATTACACTGACCTTCTTTGACCTTTGACTTCCCAAGGCCCCCCTCACCCCCCGTGCCCTACCCATATGCTGGGCGCTTGCCACAACCCCTTTCAATTTCGACCATAATTTCTTCCCTGGACGCTGTCCCGGTGTCAGGACCTCGTCCACATCCGACACTCCTGCCGTCCGTTTGCGGGAACCACTTTCCACACACATCTCACCAGACGAAGCCTCCTGGTGGACTTCCACCACCACCTCATGCAACCGCGTCAATGTAGTTACGTCCAGGTCCCCCATATTCGGCGAATCATCCTTCATCACCTCTTGACACTCCGGTGGAACGTCTGGGCCATGCTCTGCCCCATCCAGGAGATCGTGTAGCACGTTCTCCAGCAAACTTTCCTGTAACAACTCCACAGGCTCCGCAGGCCACACAGATGGCATGGGCACATTTGTAGTGTCCACCGACAGGGTGGCACACGCCATAGACCGCGTTTCCTCTTGTTGTACCTCCTCACTCCAAAGCTTAGTTCCTTGTCCAGTCGAGGAACAAATCCCCAGATCGAAGGCCTCGGTTCTTAGGACCACAGGAGAAGGTTCCCGGATGTGGACAATCAGGCGTCTGGAGCACTGAGCAGCCATATGGTCATAGGAGTTGCATAACCTGCATGTCTTCCGTTGGCCTGCATAGTGAACGAAAACTTGGGTCCTGTAGTTTTCCAGATGAACGTAAGATGGAATTGGCTGTTTTAAATTCATCTTGAGGTTGAAGGAGCCCTCTGGGAGCTCCTCATATGGGCCCTCCCTCCACACTTCCTTGGTCGCTGCATGTACCGTGCCGTATCTAACAAAAACTTTCCGAAGATCATACTCCTCTGCCTAGAAAGGCACGTTCCTTACTTTGACCCAGGTGACGTATGTGGAGACGTCATGCAGACATACTTCTACGGCTGAATTCACCGCCATTTTTCTCTCCTGAAAAGCTTCCACAATCTTGGAGTAAAAGCCGGCATTTGCGAATTTCACAAAAATCCTCGACATCCCATTGAGAGCCACACCATATAATTCCTCGGTGGGGATGCCGTAGACGTCGCGAATAATGGTAGGCAACAAGACATGCATCGTTGCACCACTAAGAGAGCCACGAATGAATTCAACTCTTCTACCCTGACGATCCGCCATCTTGCGAACTGTAGTACACGGTTACGCCACCAGGTGTAAGCAGGAGAAGGCTCAGAAAGCGTCCTCTCAGCCCGCAGGTTGAGAGACGAATGATTACCCGCACATTGAAGTAGTTCCTGTTTCTTATGGTCATCCAAAGACTCATTGATATTAGTGTTTGTCGCACCTGAGTGGTCAAGAGTCACCAAGTCATGTAGTTCTCTGTCATAGTCTACGTTAGAGGTGTCAATTACGCACACCTTACATTCCTCAATTGTCTTATCAAGTTTGTGTGGAAAAACTAAATCAAAGTCATTCAGGCAGTTAACCGCATTTCTTCGGTAACATTTCTTAAGGCTGTTGATATGATAAAGCTTAGGTTTCCCCTTGACTTCTATGAGGTAATCAACCTTCCCACAAATTTTCAATACCTTATACGGCCCTATTCATGCTACTAATAATTTATTTGACTTTACTGGTAAAAGTATCAGCACTTCATCCCCTACTTTAAAACTTCTACTCTGACTTTTAGTATCAAAATAAGTTTTGTACTGGTCCATTGATGAGCTTAAGTTTTTCAAAACTGTCAGAGGTCTCCTCAAGTTTAGATCTAAGGTCAAAGATAAACTGATAAGAAAACTGAACCTCAACATTCACCTCCTCATTAGTCCATAAGTCATGAAGGATGGACAATGGGCCTCTGGCCTGTCTACCATAGAGAAGTTCAAAAGGTGAAAACCCCAAAGAGTCACTGGGAACTTCCCTCATGGCAAACAAAGCACAGGGTAGGTAACGATGCCACTCCTTAGGTTTAAGGGAGCAAAGTTTTCTTAAAATGGATTTGAGAATTGAATGTTGGCGCTCAATCCTCCCATTACAGCTGGGATGATTTGGTGTTGTAAAGAGAGGCTTCACTCCCAGAAGTTGGTAGAGATGATGCATTAAGTCAGATATTAATTTTGTCCCACGGTCAGACAAAATCTCTCTAGGGATGCCCACTCTGGAGAAGATGGACAAAAGGACTTCAGCCACCTCTGTAGTAGTTATGGACTTTAAGGGAACGGCTTCAGGGAAACTCAAAGCATAATCAACTAATGTTAATATGTATCTATGTCCCCCAGATGAAAGTGGTGATAAAGGACCAACGATGTCAATAGCTACTCTTTCAAACGGTACCATAAAGATTGACATTTTGACCATAGGTACTCGCCGGGAAAAACGGAAGGATGACAGTTGGCAAACTTTACACGATCTACAATAGGTATTGGTATCTAAGGACATTTTGGGCCAAAAATAGGTTTCCCTAATTTTATTTAAGGTTTTACGATGCGAGAAATGTCCGGTCACTGGTAGGTCATGAGCCATTTTAAGAACAGTCTCTCTGCATTGACTTGGAACAACTAAGATGGAATAGTCTATCTCATCTGAATTTAATTTGAATACTGATTTATACAAGATACCTTTTATATATTGAAATTTGTATGAAAAGTTTTTCCTTTGGATAACATGATTTTGTCTAGCTGCATTATGGCAATTCTGAAGAGAAGGGCAATTACGTTGTAAATTGACAAAGGAGTCTTTCGATATATCTAAAGGCTTAAAGTCAGGGAAAGTCAAAGGATGGACAGTAGGAGAAGCCTGGGCTTTGGTCTGAGCCCTAGTTAAGACATTTATAGTATCGTAGGCGATATCCTCACCTTCATCTAACAAGTGAACCGGTGATCCTACTACCTCGCTTTGGAGAGTAGTATCACTGGTTTTTAATCCCACATGAATATCACAAGACATTGCCTCCTCTAAACTGTCGAGGGGCTTCTCTGATTTTAC
The DNA here is from genome assembly GCF_038502225.1 of Cherax quadricarinatus. Classification (NCBI taxonomy): domain Eukaryota; kingdom Metazoa; phylum Arthropoda; class Malacostraca; order Decapoda; family Parastacidae; genus Cherax; species Cherax quadricarinatus. The sequence goes on along the minus strand of NW_027195927.1, from coordinate 35,737 downwards.
AGGAAGAGGATCTGAAAAGCTTATGTCCATCTTTGGTGATGAAAGGTCAACCTCAGAAGGAAGAATGGCACCTTTTACATTACCTGTTAGTATGGAGCATGAAGTGATGGGAGCTAGTACGGCTTCAGACCAACCTGAGAACCATTTAGATCTAATGTAACAACGGATGGTAGAAAAATTGTCTGTACGGCCCAAGTAGTCTGAAAGGAGAGCAATGAGTTTTTTTAAGGTTAGGGAATAGCTTATCAGAAATGACTATACATGTGCATCCAGTGTCTCGTAAAATGGTAGATACATTAAGTCCATTAACTGTTCCTGAACAGAAGGGTGCCTGGTCATTACAGTCTTCAAAAATCTTCCAACTTTTTGCACTTTCTTAGAAGGACAATCGGGACGTTCATGTCTCTTAACACCACATAAATGACAAACCGGAATAAAAGAAGTCAGTTTACTTTCCACTAGAGGCTTTGATTTCTTAAGATCTGGTGAACCCTTGCCCTTAGGGTTCGATCCCTTTAGGTCTTTATAGGAATAGTGAGCCTCAGCAAACAAGTCAGCGGCCTCAGCAACTTCCTCAGCTTTAATCAGGTTACGTTCTCTAATGAATGTTCGTATCTGGTGGGGAAGAGCTGTCAGGAACTGGTCAGCAACCATGAAGTCTCTAAGAGATTCATAACTGTGATCAATTCCTGAGTTCTCTATCCAAAAGTCGAACAAACGAAAGAGTGTTACCTGCAACTGCTGAAAGTTTTGGCCATGCTGTAAGGTGGCATACCTGGGTTGCCTTCTTAAGTAGGTTATAATTACATATGATATCCTGCGACAAAGTTGCATAGATATTCAAAGCTGTACCAGAAAATAACATACCTAACCTGGTAGCCCAGGTGTCAGCTGGCCATTCACAGAGGGTAGCGGTATTTTCAAACCTAATTATGTATGAAGTTATGTCTTCACCCTCTGTGAAGGGAGGTCAATTAGGTGTGGCACTATATGGAGTAGCTGTATGATGTTCAATTACTCCTTCCTCTAATTGTTGTGTAAAAGTTAACTTTTTATTTTCTAATTCAAGGCGAGATTTCTCTACCTCGCGATCATTTTCTCTTTCTCTTAACTCATGTTCTCTAGCTCTTTCCTCAACTTCTCTATCTTTTGCTCTTTCCTCAAGTTCTCTTAATTTAACTTGTTCCTCACGTACTTTAGCTCTCTCCTCACACTCAAGTCTATCACGCTCCTTTTTCTCCTCTCTTTCTCTTTCTGTCTCTCTTGATTTTCTCTTTCAATTAGATCTCTCTCCTTTTTCTCTTTCGATTCTCTCTCTCTCCTTTTTCTCCTCTCTTTCTCTTTCTAACTCTCTTCTCTCTCAGTTCTCTTTCAATTCTTTCCTGGATCTTAGCGCTAATGAAAGCTTCTAAATTTTTCCCCATTATTCCTAACTTACTCCCAGCGTTCATCCAAAACTAGTATTCCTCCATGCTTGCAAGAATAACTTAAACTACCATGGGAAAATGAAACGGTATATCAAAGAAAACGGGGGTTCAATTCCTGCTCCTCTCAAACTGTCAATAAATCGGAGGGTTCGATCCGTGCTTCAGTTAAACAATATGCGTGAAAGAAAACGGAGGGCTCTACGCCAGCTCCAACCAAACAGCAAGTAAAATGGGGTCCGTTGACCATCCAATCTTCTCACCAAGAAATCAAGAGTGTCCTACAACAGTTCTCTCGAAATAATAAACAGAGCTCAATGAAACAACTTGTCACTGGAAAATCTCGGGTCCCTAGAGTCTATTCCTCCAAATCGTTTCAAGCTCAAGAATAAAGGTGACAGAATTAACTAGTATATCCTGCCTTGACTTGACTTACAATAAATTGAGACTATAACAATCACAATATCTTTTAAATACCTGTACTGTAGTCCTACCATAGAGAATGATTACTCATGGCTGGTGGTAACCGTCTGTGGTGGGCGGCGTTGAAGTTCCAATGGTAGATTCGAGATGGAGTTGAATCTTGATTCAGTCGAATGATCCTGGCAAGGTCGCCACTTGTGAAGGCTTACTCAGCCCTGTGACAACTTCAGTCAGTATTACCAAGGCTGGCTCCTCCTCAGGAAAATTAATGAATAGAAAAAGAATAATAACAGTGAAATATAAATATTTTATTATTTATAAATGAAAATATAAAAAAAATAACATGAATTTATGTCCTACTTGAAAGGGAAATGAAAAATGAAATATAAAAATAATATCTGAATTCAACGCTAATATATGCAGTTAGACTGGTGTGTCTGATGTTGTTGACACCGCGTGTTGTAGAAATTGTAGCCGTTGCTGATGATGGGGGGATCACAGATGTTGAGTGACAACCCAACGACTAGTTCTTCACAGTCTCTAGCCTTGAATAGTCTGTCAAGATGATAGGAACGCAGGTCTTTCACCACTGCAAAGATGAGAGGTAGTTGCCTGGGGTTGACTACACTGAGGTATGCAGATAAAATGGTGATGTCTCAGAACTTAGGTAAAGTTCGTCTCCTTCAACACTGTTTCTTTTAGTTGCCAGATGACCTGAGCTGACATTCCAAGCTAGAAAGAGACAAAGGTTACCTACTGCTTAAGAAGTCACTCTCCATGATAAGTACAGTATTTAAAGGAAATGGTGATTATTTAAAAGCATAACATGGAAATCAAGGCTGAAAGGACTAAGTTTAGTATTGGTCAAAAGTGAAGCTTTCAACCAACATATCCACTATAACAGGAGCAGAGGCTTTTACTTACAGTTGTGCTGGGAGCTGTGAGTCAAGTGATTACTGTTTGGTCCGAGCCCCACACGTGACCTTTCCAGGTGGAGAAAAAAGGGAGGATAGTGGGAGCTAGACTGACCCTACCTTAACAAGCAGCCGGGCAATCAAACTATCGTCACCCATGTACTCGCTCGCTACTCCTATCTGTTGAACTTTTCCCTCACAGTGGTATTGATCAATAACAACACTGTGATTAGTCAAGGATTCGAACCGATGTTTTTGCCCGCCTGATGGTGAGCAGTGTTGTTAATGATCAATACCACTTGTTCGTGGTCACAGTAATATAAAATACAGCTCGTTGAGGTTAGTACACCAAACTGGGAGGAGACTGAAATTAGCTCAGAGGCACCCACACCACTGTATGTCCTCAGACCAAGGGTAACACACCTAGCTTGGCTGGTTGCTTGGTTTTCACAGGACTGCGTGGCTCTGTGGGTTAGAGCATCATGGGTTTTCGCTCAACATGAGGAGGGCCAAAGGAGCATGGGTTCGAATCCTTGGCTAGTCGCTAGGGCTCGAGCCCACGACACATTGTCCCGCCTCGAAAGACAACGCAACGTACATGTTACCTTACCACTGAGCCAGCGATCCTACGAAGATCACGCATCCAGCAGAGCTACATGTTTTTCTCGTGAACAAGGACACTCGTGGAAGTGGTATCTCAAGGATTAATTTCACAAGAGTCCTAGGATTACGAGAAAAACATGCTGGATGCGTCATCTTTGTAGGATCGCTGGCTCAGTGGTAAGATAACAATTACGTTGTGTTGTCTCTTGAGGTGGACAATGTGTCGTGGGGTCTAGCCCTGGCCTGCCACAGTTGGGTAAATGATTCAAAATCACTTGTTTCATGATTTCATTTATATATATATATATATATATATATATATATATATATATATATATATATATATATATATATATATATATATATATATATAATGTGTGTGTGTATGTGTGTGTGCAAAACAACCACTGTGAAAGAATGGAGAAATTCCAAGCGCTTTCGTGACTACTTGTTGATATTTTGAGCCCTATTTTTGGCAAAATTTCTAACTTTAATGTTAAAAAACAGAGATTTAGTTGATAAATTAAGCTCATTGACTGACTTAAATGATTTTAACGTGGTTAGTTTTGATGTTACTTCCATGTTTACGAAAGTTCCTGTTGATGATTTATTAAGTTTCTTATCTGAAGAACTCGTTAATTATGATTTACCATTGCCAGTTCCTACTATCATCAAACTTATTAAACTTTGCATTGTTGATGCAAAATTTGTATTTAATGATAAGTTTTATACTCAGAAGTTTGGTATGGCAATGGGAAATCCTCTTTCACCTGTTCTTAGTAATCTATACATGGAATTTTTTGAAACAAGGCTGCTTAACACAGTCCTCCTTAATGGAGCTAAATGGTTCAGATATGTTGATGATATTTTGTGTCTTATGCCCAAAAATGTAGATATACACCTTTTCCTTGGCAAATTAAATAGCTTAGCCCATTCTATAAACTTTGCTGTTGAGTTTGAAGAAAATAACTCATTGCCTTTTCTAGATGTTTTAATTATTAAGGGTAATAATGAATTCAAATTTAAAATTTACAGAAAACCTACAAATAACTGTTCTTATGTCCAGTATTATTCTTCACATCAAGATAGAGTTAAACTGTCTGTTTTCTAATCAATGTTTTTGAGAGCTTTATGAGTTTGTAGTCCAGAGTTCATAGATGAGGAAATATCTAAAATTTATGAAATAGGTAATGATCTGAAATACCCAAGAAACGTAATTGATAAATCTTTTAAAGTTGCTAGAAATACTTTTTACAATCCAAAAAGGGACAACCAGCCTTATTCAACTAAAAATATGTTAGTTCTCCCTTACCATGAAAACTTGGTTGATATGCCTTCTCTTCTTAAGATGTTTAATATTAAAGTTGTATTCAAAAATCTTGATGCAGTAAAAAAACTTTTGAAAAAGAATTCCCCCCAAAATGCTGATGGATGTGTCTATAAGATTCCTTGTAAAATTTGCGATAAAGTTTATTATGATCAAACTGGTAAAAATCTCGAACTAAGCTTAAAACAACATAAATATAGCATTAGAACTGGACAAGATTTCAATACTCTATTTATTCATGTGAGGGATTTTAACCATCCAATTGATTTTCAAAAAGTTGAGAAAGTTGTATCAAGCAAGTCCATGGTCGACAGGAATATAATTGAATCTTGTTTCAGAAAAAGCAGTTTTGACAATGTGAATATTTCCTTTGGTTTATATAAATTATATCCATTTATAATTAATAGAATTTGGGAAGAATTTAATAATACATTGGACAATAGTAATGGGTAGAATAGTTTATTGGTGGGTTGTGTGAAGGACCTGTCTAGTTGGGCCGGCGGGCCTGCTGCAGTGTTCCCTTTCTTATGAGTCGCGTGTCAGGTGTTCCTTTGTTGTGGGATCTGATAGTGAGGTGGGGGCTAGACCCTTTATATACCTTCCTTTGATGCTCTGCTTTCATTGTTCCTTGATAATGTGAGTAGTCATGTAAGCGCTTGGAATTTCTCTATTCTTTCAGAGTGGTTGTTTTGCATATTCTGAAATCACCTGTTTACTGTGATCTTATTGCATATATATATATATATATATATATATATATATATATATATATATGTCGTGCCAAATAGGTAAAACTGGTCAATTAGCAAGAACTCACTTAAAATTAAGTCCTCTCTAAAATTTTCTTTTATTCATTTAAAGATATTTTTTTATTTATGTTTATGTAAAAATTAATAATTTTGTACCAAAAGAACCTTAGAAAACTTACCTAACCTTATTATAAAAAGCGCAATTTAATTTACCCTAATCCAACTAAATATATTTTAGATAAGTTTACAATAATTTAATAATAAACTAACACAATGAAATATATTTTTTCATTGGGTTCAGAATGAGTTTTGCGAAATTATTGCATGCACAAATTTTCGCTTGTCTTATTTGGCAAAAAGAGCGTTGCTATTTAAGCCAAAATCACAAGTTTTACCTTTTCGGTACGACATACATAATGTTTCTGGAGAATATAGGGTGGGACCAGCTGATCAGTTGTACAATGGTGGACTTTTTGGTGTGGTGGGACGCAGGTACCCACAGTAGCTGTGCGAGTCTTGTTGAGTCCTGTAAAACATTATGTCTGGGAGTGATGTTACCTGAGTAATTGTGTGATGTTACCTGAATACTTGTGTGATGTTACCTGAGTACTTGTGTGATGTTACCTGAGTATGTGTCTGATGTTACCTGAGTACTTGTGTGATGTTACCAGAGTACTTGTGTGATGTTACTTGAGTAGCTGTGTGATGTTACATGAATATTTGTGTAATGTTATCTGAGTAGTTGTGAGATTTCCTTGAAGAACGTTTAAAAAAACATTGTTTCTGGTACCTATGTTATTCTTGTTGAGAAATGGTTTACCAGCTAAGGGTAAAGTTTAAATATAGGGGGAATTTATCTGATAAGACCGCTGTCACCCACACAGCCGCCCCTGCAGGCGAGGTCTTGAGAAGCTGTCTTGACCACTTCCCAACGGGCTGTAATAGAGTATATTAGGTGTGATTATAAATTACCCTTAGGGGGTGTTATGTCAGCATATATCAGTCACTGATTGCTGATGCCACTTGCTTGTGTGGACTCAAAAGTCCGCACCTCACTGCCAACTATAGGTTGATTACAAACTCCCTGCAACACAAGAACTGCGCAGTCCAATTACAAGGTAATTCATAACCTACCTTGCTCTTGTAGCGTGAGCTATGGTGTTCTTCACACCTTCGACAGGTATCGGTGACTTGATAGAAGCTGAAGTGTCCTTGGATGTCCACGTCTTCCATAGTCTAGGAATACGCACACTGGTACACTATGTTCCACAAAGTTTGTCTTTATTGTTCACAATCTTATCACTAAAGAAGCTGATCACACTTCTCTGTAAGTGTTTTTCGTGTTCTGTGAGACACTTTGTTCACACTAACGCACGGATCAGTGTTCTTCGTTGGTTATCCTGGCGTCAGTGTGACTCCCAGTAGGGTGAAAAGTAATCTGACCTCACAGCATCCTACGCCGCTACAATGCCCCTAGAACATAAAGGAAAAGCTGACCTAGTACTTTTTGCTTCCTTGCCAAACTTCCTCCATGAAGCAAAGCAGAATGCTTAATTCTTGCTGTCTCAAGCATAGACACAGTGTACACTATCTTTACCATGGTAATAAAGTGGGAGCAAGATTTTCCTTAATTGTCCTGCTAAGGTAAGAGATGGACTGTCTCTTACAACTACACTTTGCAACACTGGACTCTTGCAAGGAGCGGCGGTCGCTTGACCACGTCACATACTCGTATTGCATTTGGGATCAATTACTTGCTGTAGCAGTAAACAGGATATTTGCCAATTCTGAGAGGGCTGGGCCCCTCAGGGCTGAAAGAGGCTGAAAGGGGCAGAAGGGGGCTGATACCCCCCCCTTCTGGAGAAAATTTCTCCACAATTCTCATTTATTTTTTATAGTGAGCAAATACGTTTACTTTGCATATATAATATGAATATATTTTTTTTTCCAAATCTGGCATGTCAATAAATCTTAATATTCTATATTAAAATACACTAGAAAACACTAACTTGCCTGAATTAATATCATAATATTTGATGGAGTAGTAGTTCTTATTATCTACAAAGTTGATACTAAATGCAAGATAGAGAGTGATGTCAGCCTTGTTAATCTTGATGTCCTCTGGTAAAGGGTAAGGTGACCTCAGGTCAGCAACACATATTAGGTCATCATAACAGGCGCGGTTGAAAGTATTCACTTGCTGTAATTATAATATTTATATTAACTCTATAGACCTCACAACCAAAGTGAAAATGCTGAGACATAGAGACAGTTTTATTGTCTAAAGTTCTACAAATATTTATATAAGAATATTTCTAGAGATTTATATATAATTCCCTGAAATTTAACAATGCACATCAACATCAGCAATTTATAGGTTGCAATAATGGTTATCATTGCATTTTAAACACTATTTTCTGATGTTTTAGAAATTATTTTTCATTGACTATCACTAAATGTAGTAAAAAATAATTTATTAGATTTATATTTGTCAAATTCTTTATCAAACAAAACTGATTTTATTTCTCACACTGGTTGACTGTGATCTGACTCACGTAGTAATATTCCTCACACTGGTTGACTGTGATCTGACTCACGTAGTAATATTCCTCACACTGGTTGACTGTGATCTGACTCACGTAGTAATATTCCTCACACTGGTTGACTGTGATCTGACTCACGTAGTAATATTCCTCACACTGGTTGACTGTGATCTGACTCACGTAGTAATATTCCTCACACTGGTTGACTGTGATCTGACTCACGTAGTAATATTCCTCACACTGGTTGACTGTGATCTGACTCACGTAGTAATATTCCTCACACTGGTTGACTGTGATCTGACTCACGTAGTAATATTCCTCACACTGGTTGACTGTGATCTGACTCACGTAGTAATATTCCTCACACTGGTTGACTGTGATCTGACTCACGTAGTAATATTCCTCACACTGGTTGACTGTGATCTGACTCACGTAGTAATATTCCTCACACTGGTTGACTGTGATCTGACTCACGTAGTAATATTCCTCACACTGGTTGACTGTGATCTGACTCACGTAGTAATATTCCTCACACTGGTTGACTGTGATCTGACTCACGTAGTAATATTCCTCACACTGGTTGACTGTGATCTAACTCACGTAGTAATATTCCTCACACTGGTTGACTGTGATGTCACGTATAATATTCTGACTCACTTAGTAATATTCCTCACACTGGTTGACTGTGATCTGACTCACGTAGTAATATTCCTCACACTGGTTGACTGTGATCTGACTCACGTAGTAATATTCCTCACACTGGTTGACTGTGATCTGACTCACGTAGTAATATTCCTCACACTGGTTGACTGTGATCTGACTCACGTAGTAATATTCCTCACACTGGTTGACTGTGATCTGACTCACGTAGTAATATTCCTCACACTGGTTGACTGTGATCTGACTCACGTAGTAATATTCCTCACACTGGTTGACTGTGATCTGACTCACGTAGTAATATTCCTCACACTGGTTGACTGTGATCTGACTCACGTACTGTGATCTGACTCACGTAGTAATATTCCTCACACTGGTTGACTGTGATCTGACTCACGTAGGTTGACTGTGAATATTAATATTCTCACACTGGTTGACTGTGATGATCTGACTCACGTAGTAATATTCCTCACACTGGTTGACTGTGATCTGACTCACGTAGTAATATTCCTCACACTGGTTGACTGTGAATCACACTTGTTTACTGTATCTGTCACGCGTCACGATATCCTCACACTGGTTGACTGTGATCTGACTCACGTAGTAATATTCCTCACACTGTGTTGACTGTGATCTGACTCACGTAGTAATATTCCTCACACTGGTTGACTGTGATCTGACTCACGTAGTAATATTCCTCACACTGGTTGACTGTGATCTGACTCACGTATCTATCACGTAGTAATATTCCTCACACTGGTTGACTATGATCTCTCTAGTAATATTCCTCACACACTGTATTGACTGTGATCTGACTCACGTAGTAATATTCCTCACACTGGTTGACTGTGATCTGACTCACGTAGTAATATTCCTCACACTGGTTGACTTGACTGTGATATTCCTGACTCACGTAGTAATATTCCTCACACTGGTTGACTGTGATCTGACTCACGTAGTAATATTCCTCACACTGGTTGACTGTGATCTGACTCACGTAGTAATATTCCTCACACTGGTTGACTGTGATCTGACTCACGTAGTAATATTCCTCACACTGGTTGACTGTGATCTGACTCACGTAGTAATAATCCTCACACTGGTTGACTGTGATCTGACTCACGTAGTAATATTCCTCACACTGGTTGACTGTGATCTGACTCACGTAGTAATATTACTCACACTGATTGACTGTGATCTGACTCACGTAGTAATATTCCTCACACTGGTTGACTGTGATCTGACTCACGTAGTAATATTCCTCACACTGGTTGACTGTGATCTGACTCACGTTGCAATATTCCTCACACTGGTTGACTATGATCTGACTCACGTAGTAATATTCCTCACACTGGTTGACTGTGATCTGACTCACGTAGTAATATTCCTCACACTGGTTGACTGTGATCTGACTCACGTAGTAATATTCCTCACACTGGTTGACTGTGATCTGACTCACGTAGTAATATTCCTCACACTGGTTGACTGTGATCTGACTCACGTAGTAATATTCCTCACACTGGTTGACTGTGATCTGACTCACGTAGTAATATTCCTCACACTGGTTGACTATGATCTGACTCACGTAGTAATATTACTCACACTGATTGACTGTGATCTGACTCACGTAGTAATATTCCTCACACTGGTTGACTGTGATCTGACTCACGTAGTAATATTCCTCACACTGGTTGACTGTGATCTGACTCACGTAGTAATATTCCTCACACTGGTTGACTGTGATCTGACTCACGTAGTAATATTCCTCACACTGGTTGACTGTGATCTGACTCACGTAGTAATATTCCTCACACTGGTTGACTGTGATCTGACTCACGTAGTAGTAATATTCCTCACACTGGTTGACTGTGATCTGACTCACGTAGTAATATTCCTCACACTGGTTGACTGTGATCTGACTCACGTAGTAATATTCCTCACACTGGTTGACTGTGATCTGACTCACGTAGTAATATTCCTCACACTGGTTGACTGTGATCTGACTCACGTAGTAATATTCCTCACACTGGTTGACTGTGATCTGACTCACGTAGTAATATTCCTCACACTGGTTGACTGTGATCTGACTCACGTAGTAATATTCCTCACACTGGTTGACTGTGATCTGACTCACGTAGTAATATTCCTCACACTGGTTGACTGTGATCTGACTCACGTAGTAATATTCCTCACACTGGTTGACTATGATCTGACTCACATAGTAATATTATTCTCACACTGGTTGACTGTGATCTGACTCACGTAGTAATATTCCTCACACTGGTTGACTGTGATCTGACTCACGTAGTAATATTCCTCACACTGGTTGACTGTGATCTGACTCACGTAGTAATATTCCTCACACTGGTTGACTGTGATCTGACTCACGTAGTAATATTCCTCACACTGGTTGACTGTGATCTGACTCACGTAATAATCCTCACACTGGTTGACTGTGATCTGACTCACGTAGTAATATTCCTCACACTGGTTGACTGTGATCTAACTCACGTAGTAATATTCCTCACACTGGTTGACTGTGATCTGACTCACGTAGTAATATTCCTCACACTGGTTGACTGTGATCTGACTCACGTAGTAATATTCCTCACACTGGTTGACTGTGATCTGACTCACGTAGTAATATTCCTCACACTGGTTGACTGTGATCTGACTCACGTAGTAATATTCCTCACACTGGTTGACTGTGATCTGACTCACGTAGTAATATTCCTCACACTGGTTGACTGTGATCTGACTCACGTAGTAATATTCCTCACACTGGTTGACTGTGATCTGACTCACGTAGTAATATTCCTCACACTGGTTGACTGTGATCTGACTCACGTAGTAATATTCCTCACACTGGTTGACTGTGATCTGACTCACGTAGTAATATTCCTCACACTGGTTGACTGTGATCTGACTCACGTAGTAATATTCCTCACACTGGTTGACTGTGATCTGACTCACGTAGTAATATTCCTCACACTGGTTGACTGTGATCTGACTCACGTAGTAATATTCCTCACACTGGTTGACTGTGATCTGACTCACGTAGTAATATTCCTCACACTGTGATAGTAACTATAGTAATATTATTCACACTGGTTGACTGTGATCTGACTCACGTAGTAATATTCCTCACACTGGTTGACTGTGATCTGACTCACGTAGTAATATTCCTCACACTGGTTGACTGTGATCTGACTCACGTAGTAATATTCCTCACACTGGTTGACTGTGATCTGACTCACGTAGTAATATTCCTCACACTGGTTGACTGTGATCTGACTCACGTAGTAATATTCCTCACACTGGTTGACTGTGATCTGACTCACGTAGTAATATTCCTCACACTGGTTGACTGTGATCTGACTCACGTAGTAATATTCCTCACACTGGTTGACTGTGATCTGACTCACGTAGTAATATTCCTCACACTGGTTGACTGTGATCTGACTCACGTAGTAATATTCCTCACACTGGTTGACTGTGATCTGACTCACGTAGTAATATTCCTCACACTGGTTGACTGTGATCTGACTCACGTAGTAATATTCCTCACACTGGTTGACTGTGATCTGACTCACGTAGTAATATTCCTCACACTGGTTGACTGTGATCTGACTCACGTAGTAATATTCCTCACACTGGTTGACTGTGATCTGACTCACGTAGTAATATTCCTCACACTGGTTGACTGTGATCTGACTCACGTAGTAATATTCCTCACACTGGTTGACTGTGATCTGACTCACGTAGTAATATTCCTCACACTGGTTGACTGACTCACGTAACTGTGATCTGACTCACGTAGTAATATTCCTCACACTGGTTGACTGTGATCTGACTCACGTAGTAATATTCCTCACACTGGTTGACTGTGATCTGACTCACGTAGTAATATTCCTCACACTGGTTGACTGTGATCTGACTCACGTAGTAATATTCCTCACACTGGTTGACTGTGATCTGACTCACGTAGTAATATTCCTCACACTGGTTGACTGTGATCTGACTCACGTAATAATATTCCTCACGCTGGTTGACTGTGATCTGACTCACGTAGTAATATTCCTCACACTGGTCGAAACAATGCACAATGGAGGAACCATCACACTCTTGCTGCCAACTGCCCTTTGAAAGAAATCCTCAAGGAAAACCTAGACGAAGAACAAAAGAAACCATGTACAAGGTCACCAACGTGCGCCGCCATCACAAAACCACAAGCTGATACCACCAAAATTCTCACGGCCACGTTACCCTTGTCTTTCAGCGAGAACATACTTCTTCAGCCACTACGTGACGGTGCTCCAACAAAGATCTACTGCTGCATGATATATGCGCACTTGCAGAATATGGCAGCTCCAGGAACCTTCAACTCCATTATCAATGAGCTCCTCAGACTCAACAATAGTCTTATCTTTCCTCATTCGCCACCCTCAGCAGATATACTCAAGGTTACTTCAAAGAACATCAACCTTGCAGTTCCTGCAGACGGGATTCCTCCACCAGAGCACTGGACTCGCGCAGAACCGACTCCAACCAGCGACAAATATCACCACTGACACGTCACCAACGACTTCCACCGCCTCTGCTACAAATATCACCGCTGACAACCCACCTACGACCTCCACCGCCACTGCTACTGATCAATCACAATCCTCACCTAAAGCCTACCAACCTGCTAAAGCAGCAAGAATACCTGATGCAAAGGCAACATCAGCGCCTACCTACGCAGAATGGCGAGTCACAACTGACCAATATAGTAATGCAATGTATTGCCAAGAACTTTACACTCGACTCCGATATGGGACAGTCAAGTTTACTGGCGAGCCTGAACACCTACGCAGCACTAAAGAAATGCTTGAGGACTTCGAAGAATATGTCAACAGACTTCTGCGCCAGGATTAAAATTGTGGGTAATAGTGGGATATTTTCCTCCCAGGCAGCCGTAGAAAAAGTCCATCCTCCTACACCGGATACTCAGTAGAAATATTCCAACAGTCCTGGCAAGGGATTTTTAATGTTCATCACCCCGCTCTCTTCATCTGCGGCGCCGCCCAACCACTAGGTGATCATAAGGAAAAGTAAGTACTGAATCTAACCTCAGCAAGAAACCTATCGTTTGTAGGCCCATTCTTCAAATATGTGGGTCCTTACCCGGGGACACCCGACGTAGTCCTTACGGACACAGATTGCGGAAATGTCGGATCGGATGATATTCCCTCTACCGGGTAACCAATTGACCAAAACCAACTAAAAACACTAGGCTTTGACCCCTTCAGAGACCACATACCATACTGTTCTGCTAGAGAACCAGTCTTCAACTGCAAAAGACGAAGCAATCAGCTCCCTTCACGAAAGAATCTCAGATTCCACCCTTGCATGCTGCGAACATCATCAAAGATAAACCAGCAGTACAAACCAACCAGGGAAATTAAAGATATCATGAAAAATTACCACGCAGAGTGTAGCAGGATCCACCAGATGGGACAGCCCACGTTGACTTTACTGCAGGGGATGAGGCGGGAATTAATCACCCGCCAATAAAGAGAATTATGGAAATATCTTGTTCTCTGGGCTAACCAATGCAAACATCACCCCGAACAGTTCTGGAGTATGATTCGCCAGCTCTTGTGGGCTAAGCCCACGCCTACACAATACCTAACACACTCCTTTACCGATGAAGACGATGAGGAAGTGGCTACCAACCTTCATGACCTGCAAAACCAAGCCAGCTTAATGGGTGAAGTGTGGGAGAAAATCCTCTCACACAATGATAGTAGAAGATTCAGTAATAGCCATTACCAGTGAGTCAACCAATGGACAGATGACAACAAGGCAGATTTCCAACTATTTAACACATCTACTCTCGAAGATGAACACTCCCTTACTAGACCAATTACCCTATGGGAGATGTGCCAAGTCATAGGCAGTATGAGGAATAAAGCTCCTGGCCCCTCAGGCATAACAATGAAACAAATAAAGTGTCTAACCCGAAACTGCAAGATGTGTCTGGTTAATATCTATTATGCCATTTGGCCTCCGGACAATTTCCGTGACATTTAAAACAGCAAGGATGATAAGCACAAACTATTGACCTACCTCCTTACTTGAGGTTAAGGGTAAAGTCTTTGTAAAAATCAACTCTTACAGACTGAACTATTCCATGGATTTCAGTCACCTCTTCACCGAGAAACAGTTTGGTTTTAGGACCCATCGTGGAACCCAACACTCTATCAATATCATCTTCGATGCCGTGGGCAGCCTGCGGAAACAGGGCAGTCTTACCCTAACTGCAGCTCGGGATGTACACAAGGATTTTGATAACCTGTGGCACGATGACCTCATATTCAAACTTGTCTACTTTCTAAATCGCAACTGGACTTTTCTCAGACCTATATATAATTTCTTAAGAGGTAGAAGCATCATCACCACCTTCAACCGCAAGACGGAGGAACCATTCACACCAACAGCGGAAGTGCGACAGGGTTCGTGCCTGAGTCCAGTACTCTTCAACATGTATGTATATGACCTCCCCAATCTAAATTTAATGACATCATCATTACACAATTTGCTGACGATATTATCCGTGTAGTTTCATCCACCCCTTCACCTGGACAAACACAGGGGTAGAAGGGTTGTAAAAAAATATGAATGCTGAATTACGTAGACTAGCAACCTGGGAGAAGAAATGCAGAACCATAAACAATCCTGACAAGCTCCTCATCAGCACCATCGGATGTTTTGCCACAACAGTTGAAACCAGAGATACACTTATCGCTATCAAAAACCTGAATAAGATCGTGGGCTACAAGATCGACAGATTACTCCACTCCACACCACACTTCACCAAAAAGATAAACTTAGCAAAAGCCCACCTCAGTCAACTGTACAGGTTTAATCAGCTCCCGTAGCATGACGCACTTATATAATACCTATGCTTGAATATCCTTTTGTGCCCATGTCCCGCAGTCACCAGACTGCGGGACAAAATCAGAATGGAAGATCTGCACATCCAACAGGCTAGACAAACTAAAGAAGAGACAATTATATGGCATGCAAGAACAGTATATACCAAACAGAGAAAGCTCTCCCCAACCAACTAATACCACCGATTACATCATCAGTACACCTCACCACAGGACCCACAGGATGTCCCCCCAATGAAGAGTCCAACGTTTCATTCACAAGGAGAACTTCCCATGACCAAAGATTCTGAGTGATCTCCATGAAGATATAGAAGAATGGGTAACACCAGAGCCGTTCTATGTCCAGGATAGATAAATCCACCCCTACTATGGAAACCTTACAACTTAGGGCAGGAAAACGCCTCAGAAACAGATCATCACTGGTCAACAACTAAAATGCTTTCGAGACCAGAGTAGCAATTTCCAACTAATTTCAGGTCACTGATCATGACTATCATGGTTAAAATTGTTTGTTAACTCTACTTTTCAATATACACCTACGTGTCACAACAGGTTCCACCAGGCTTGCTGCAGTGTTTCTTACCACACTCACAGTCTCACTGATCATCATTATTGTTCCAGTTGTCATAGAAGGTGGTTGTGATGTGCAAGTTTATATTTTAAGGTGAAAGGTCGGTGATTTTCTTAGCCAAACATTTTTTAAACTTGTAATAAATATACACTATTGATAATCATGTGAGGCATATTATATTATTTTTTTTTTTCGTACTGAATTATAAAAATACTTCTGCTTAGCTGCCATGCTCTATATTATAATGATAAATTAATGAATAAATTTTCTGTTTATCTTCTAAGTGTTGTTTTCTTCCTTCAGATGCCTCGTACTTGTGTGAATAGTGCAGACAACTTCTGCTACATTTGTGGTTAGGTGACCTTTGTATCACAGAAGCGCCGTATAACTTCTATGGTTAGAAAGGCATATCACCTATATTTTGGATGCAAGATTGGTGACCAGGATAATAATTTGTTTCCACACATATGCTGCAACAATTGTGGGAGGTATTCAAGTTAGTAGCGAAGAGATTTCTCGGAAACAGAAGGGAAGGTGACTATGAAGAATTGGTGGAAAACCTCATCAAAAGTTACAAGAACATGGGATGTAATGTAATATGTCACTTAAAATCCACTTTTGGACTCACATTTAGACTTTTGAGGTAGTAGGTTGGTAGACAGCAACCACCCAGGGAAGTACTACCGTCCTGCCAGATGACTGTGAAACAGAAACCTGTAACTGTTTTGCATGATGGTAGGATTGCTGGTTTCTTTTTCTGTCTCATAAACACGCTAGATAACAGGGATATCTTGCTACTCCTACTTACACTTTGGTCACACTTCACAGACACGCACATGCATATATATATATACATACATCTAGGTTTTTCTCCTTTTTCTAAATAGCTCTTGTTCCTCTTTATTTCTTCTATTGTCCATGGGGAAGTGGAAAAGAATCTTTCCTCCGTAAGCCATGCGTGTCGTATGAGACGACTAAAATGCCGGGAGCAATGGGCTAGTAACCCCTTCTCCTGTAGACATTTACTAAAAAAGAGAAGAAGAAAAACTTTATAAAACTGGGATGCTTAAATGTGCGTGGATGTAGTGCGGATGACAAGAAACAGATGATTGCTGATGTTATGAATGAAAAGAAGTTGGATGTCCTGGCCCTGAGCGAAACAAAACTGAAGGGGGTAGGGGAGTTTCGGTGGGGGGAAATAAATGGGATTAAATCTGGAGTATCTGAGAGAGTTAAAGCAAAGGAAGGGGTAGCAGTAATGTTGAATGATCAGTTATGGAAGGAGAAGGGAGAGTATGAATGTGTAAATTCAAGAATTATGTGGATTAAAGTAAAGGTTGGATACGAGAAGTGGGTCATAATAAGCGTGTATGCACCTGGAGAAGAGAGGAATGCAGAGGAGAGAGAGAGATTTTGGGAGATGTTAAGTGAATGTATAGGAGCCTTTGAACCAAGTGAGAGAGTAATTGTGGTAGGGGACCTGAATGCTAAAGTAGGAGAAACTTTTAGAGAGGGTGTGGTAGGTAAATTTGGGGTGCCAGGTGTAAATGATAATGGGAGCCCTTTGATTGAACTTTGTATAGAAAGGGGTTTAGTTATAGGTAATACATTTTTTAAGAAAAAGAGGATAAATAAGTATACAAGATATGATGTAGAGCGAAATGACAGTAGTTTGTTGGATTATGTATTCGTAGATAAAAGACTGTTGAGTAGACTTCAGGATGTGCATGTTTATAGAGGGGCCACAGATATATCAGATCACTTTCTAGTTGTAGCTACACTGAGAGTAAAAGGTAGATGGGATACAAGGAGAATAGAAGCATCAGGGAAGAGAGAGGTGAAGGTTTATAAACTAAAAGAGGAGGCAGTTAGGGTAAGATATAAACAGCTATTGGAGGATAGATGGGCTAATGAGAGCATAGGCAATGGGGTCGAAGAGGTATGGGGTAGGTTTAAAAATGTAGTGTTAGAGTGTTCAGCAGAAGTTTGTGGTTACAGGAAAGTGGGTGTGGGAGGGAAGAGGAGCGATTGGTGGAATGATGATGTGAAGAGAGTAGTAAGGGAGAAAAAGTTAGCATATGAGAAGTTTTTACAAAGTAGAAGTGATGCAAGGAGGGAAGAGTATATGGAGAAAAAGAGAGAGGTTAAGAGAGTGGTGAAGCAATGTAAAAAGAGAGCAAATGAGAGAATGGGTGAGATGTTATCAACAAATTTTGTTGAAAATAAGAAAAAGTTTTGGAATGAGATTAACAAGTTGAGAAAGCCTAGAGAACAAATGGATTTGTCAGTTAAAAATAGGAGAGAAGAGTTATTAAATGGAGAGTTAGAGGTATTGGGAAGATGGAGGGAATATTTTGAGGAATTGTTAAATGTTGATGAAGATAGGGAAGCTGTGATTTCGTGTATAGGGCAAGGAGGAACAACATCTTGTAGGAGTGAGGAAGAGACAGTTGTGAGTGTGGGGGAAGTTCGTGAGGCAGTAGGTAAAATGAAAGGGGGTAAGGCAGCCGGGATTGATGGGATAAAGATAGAAATGTTAAAAGCAGGTGGGTATATAGTTTTGGAGTGGTTGGTGCAATTATTTAGTAAATGTATGGAAGAGGATAAGGTACCTAGGGATTGACAGAGAGCATGCATAGTTCCTTTGTATAAAGGCAAAGGGGATAAAAGAGAGTGCAAAAATTATAGGGGGATAAGTCTGTTGAGTATACCTGGCAAAGTGTATGGTAGTTATTATTGAAAGAATTAAGAGTAAGACGGAGAATAGGATAGCAGATGAACAAGGAGGCTTTAGGAAAGGTAGGGGGTGTGTGGACCAGGTGTTTACAGTGAAACATATAAGTGAACAGTATTTAGATAAGGCTAAAGAGATCTTTGTGGCATTTATGGATTTGGAAAAGGCATATGACAGGGTGGATAGGGGGGCAATGTGGCAGATGTTGCAGGTGTATGGTGTAGGAGGTAGGTTACTGAAAGCAGTGAAGAGTTTTTACGAGGATAGTGAGGCTCAAGTTAGAGTATGTAGGAAAGAGGGAAATTATTTCCCAGTAAAAGTAGGCCTTAGACAAGGATGTGTGATGTCACCTTGGTTGTTTTATATATTTATAGATGGGGTTGTAAGAGAAGTAAATGCGAGGGTCTTGGCAAGAGGCGTGGAGTCAAAAGATAAAGAATCACACATAAAGTGGGTGTTGTCACAGTTGCTCTTTGCTGATGACACTGTGCTCTTGGGAGATTCTGAAGAGAAGTTGCAGAGATTGGTGGATGAATTTGGTAAGGTGTGCAAAAGAAGAAAATTGAAAGTGAATACAGGAAAGAGTAAGGTTATGAGGATAACAAAAAGATTAGGTGATGAAAGATTGGATATCAGATTGGAGGGAGAGAGTATGGAGGAGGTGAATGTATTCAGATATTTGGGAGTGGACGTGTCAGCGGATGGGTCTATGAAAGATGAGGTGAATCATAGAATTGATGAGGGGAAAAGGGTGAGTGGTGCACTTAGGGGTCTGTGGAGACAAAGAACTTTGTCCTTGGAGGCAAAGAGGGGAATGTATGAGAGTATAGTTTTACCAACGCTCTTATATGGGTGTGAAGCATGGGTGATGAATGTTGCAGCGAGGAGAAGGCTGGAGGCAGTGGAGATGTCATGTCTGAGAGCAATGTGTGGTGTGAATATAATGCAGAGAATTAGTAGTTTGGAAGTTAGGAGGAGGTGCGGGATTACCAAAACTGTTGTCCAGAGGGCTGAGGAAGGGTTGTTGAGGTGGTTCGGACATGTGGAGAGAATGGAGCGAAACAGAATGACTTCAAGAGTGTATCAGTCTGTAGTGGAAGGAAGGCGGGGTAGGGGTCGGCCTAGGAAAGGTTGGAGGGAGGGGGTAAAGGAGGTTTTGTGTGCGAGGGGCTTGGACTTCCAGCAGGCATGCGTGAGCGTGTTTGATAGGAGTGAATGGAGACAAATGGTTTTTAATACTTGACGTGCTGTTGGAGTGTGAGCAAAGTAACATTTATGAAGGGGTTCAGGGAAACCGGCAGGCCGGACTTGAGTCCTGGAGATGGGAAGTACAGTGCCTGCACTCTGAAGGAGGGGTGTTAATGTTGCAGTTTAAAAACTGTAGTGTAAAGCACCCTTCTGGCAAGACAGTGATGGAGTGAATGATGGTGAAAGTTTTTCTTTTTCGGGCCACCCTGCCTTGGTGGGAATCGGCCAGTGTGATAATAAAAAAAAATATTTAGACTTCCAGTGAACTGTGGGCCAATTAAGAACATAAGAACATAAGAAAGAAGGAACACTGCAACAGGCCTACTGACCCATGCAAAGCAGGTCCATGTCCCCCCCCCGGATTAGCGCAATGATCCACCCCCCCCGGATTAGCCCAATGACCCACCCAGTCTGGTCACCTCCACTCAAGGAAGGAGCACGGCACCAGACCCAGCAGCACAAGCTAGTCAGGTCAAACTCACACCCACCCACAGCCACTCATGTATTTATTTAACCTATTTTTAAAACTACACAACGTTTAGCCTCAACTGTACTCGGGAGTTTGTTCCACTCATCCACAACTCTATTACCAAACCAGTGCTTTCCTATATCCTTCCTGAATCTAAATTTTTCCAACTTGAAACCATTGCTGCGAGTCCTGTCTTGCCTGGATATCTTCAGCACGCTATTTACATCCCCTTTATTTATTCCTGTTTTCCATTTATACACCTCGATCATATCCCGCCTAATTCTACGCCTTTTGAGGGAGTGGAGATTCGGGACCCTCAGTCTCTGGGAAGATTTCTGATACATGGGATCATCTTTGTCATCCTCCTCTGTACGTTTTCCAGAGCATTTATATCCATTCTGTAATACGGTGACCAGAACTGAGCAGCATAGTCTAAATGAGGCCTAACCAAAGATATATAGAGTTGAAGAACAACCTGAAGACTTCTATTATTTATACTTCTTGATATGAAGCCAAGAATTCTGTTAGCTTTATTGCGAACACTAATGCACTGTTGTCTTGGTTTTAGATTACTGCTAACCAGAACTCCTAAATCCTTTCCGCAATCAGCAGTATTAAGATCTACATTATTTAGTTTATATGTGGCATGGCTATTTACCTGTCCAACATTTAGAACTTTGCATTTGTCAACATTAAACTGCATCTGCCACTTCTCTGACCTTTGCATCAGTCTATTCAAATCATCCTGGAGTGCTCTAGTGTCTTCATTAGAATAAATTGGACGGCTTATTTTGGTGTCATCAGCAAATTTGCTTATGTCGCTATTTATTCCCTCATCTATGTCGTTTATATAAACTGTGAACAACAACGGGCCCAACACTGACCCCTGAGGAACACCGCTTGTGACGTGCCCCCATTCTGATTTCTCCCCATTTATGTAAACTCTCTGCTGCCTATTTGTCAGCCATGCCTCTACCCAGGAAAAAATTTCTCCTCCCATTCCGTGTGCCTTAAGTTTCCTCAATAGCCTCTGGTGTGGAACTCTATCGAAAGCCATACTGAAGTCCATATACACAATATCATATTCATTACCATGATCTACCTCCTCAAACACCTTAGTGAAAAATGTTAGTAAATTTGTAAGACAGGAACGCCCCTTTGTAAAACCGAGTTGAGATTCATTAATCAATCTGTTCCTATCAAGATGGCTATGAATTGCTTCGGCAATTATTGATTCTATAAATTTTCCCACTATGGAGGTAAGGCTTATTGGCATATAGTTCAAAGCCAAGGTCCTGTCACCTGCCTTGTAAATAGGTATTACATTTGCCATTTTTCACTTATCAGGCACTATGCCAGTTTGTAGTGATATGTTAAAAAGATTAGCCACAGGTATGCTAAGTTCCTCTTTACATTCCATTAACACCCTTGCAAACAGTTCATCAGGACCTGGGGATTTGTTAGGGTTTAATTTCTCTATTTGTCTGAGGACCATATCACTAGTTACCTCAGTCGTGCATAGTTTTTTATCGTCCTGTTCTACATAATCTATTATTTCAGGAATATCGCTAGTTTTTCCTGGGTGAAAACTGAGAGGAAGTAGGTAATGAGAATTTCACACATATCCTTATCATTGTCAGTGACCTGACCAGAGTTACTCTTAAGTGGGCCAATCTTGTCCCTAATCTTACTTCTGTATACCCGAAAGAACCCCTTTGGGTTAGTCTTTGAAACCCTTGGAACCTTAGCCTCATAATCCCTTTTTGCTTTTCTTATTCCTTTATTTCTCTCTTTAATTGAATATATTGGTTTCTTAACTGCCCATCCCCTCTTTTGATACGCCTATATATGCCTCTCTTTTGACCAATGAGTTGCTTTAATCTATTGTTCATCCATTTGGGATCATTTTTGTTAGATCTAATTTCTCTACTCGGAACAAAAGTTGTCTGTGCAGCTAGAACTATGCTCTGAAAAACGTCATATTGGCAACCAAGATCACCTACCTGAACCATAGTCAGGACATCCCAATTTAGCCCACCCAGGTAATTTTTCAGGTCCCATAAAGTCGGCCAAGCGAAAATCTGGGACAGAGATTTGATTGCAGTTATCTGGGTAATTCCATGATAGATTGAAACTAAGTGATTTGTGATCACTTTCCCCAAGCTCATCATTAACCTCTAGATTATTAATTAGTGACTCTTTGTTGGCAAGAACCAAGTCAAGCAGATTGTTTCCTCTAGTTGGTTCTGTCACAACCTGTTCTAAAAAGCAATCCTGAACAGTATCAAGAAAGTCACTAGACTCAAGATTTCCTGTCATATTGTTCCAATCAATTTGTCTAAACGTAAAATTTCCCATTATTACTTTATTTTGAATATTGTCTTTTAAACATATCCCTGAGGTATCCCTGTAATAACTGTTGTTTTTAACCTTAATGCTGCAGCCTGATTGTTTCCCACAAACATCCATACCTCTATAATCTATCAGTTTAAATTCCTAGATAAGTCATCAATTACCCTCTCAATCGAATTGGCTAATGCAACCACTTCATCCCCAGAGAAATGAACCCCATCCCTTGCATATATATCACGTTTGCCAAAGAATAGGTCTCAGTTATCAATGAATGGGATTGCAAGTTCCTTGCAGTACCTGTCTAATCAGCAATTTATACTAATTGCCATAGACATCCATTCATTGCCCACTCCCTTTCTAGGCAAGATGCTACATATGACTGGGATCCCTCCCTTAGACCTAACTACTTCTATGGCTGACCTGTACTTATCGAGCAGCTCCTGTCTCGTGCCCTTCCCCATGTCATTACCCCCAGCACTAAGACAGATAATGGGCTTGTTCCCATTACCTGCCATAATATTATCCAACCTACTGACTATGTCACCAACACCAGCTCCAGGAAGACACACTCTCTGTCTGACCTTTCTGTCTCTGTTACAAAATGCACGGTCCATATACCTTATCTGAGAATCGCCTACTATTAAAATATTCTTACCTTGATTAGCAGGAGAATCAGTGGTACCTTCAACCTCACTAACCACTGAAGTACACTCGTCTTGGAGAACAGAGAATCGATTTCCCACCTTCACATCTTCTCTATAAACTCTCATCTTCCTTCTTCCTGAACTGTGAACCACTTGCCACTTAAAGCGGCTGCCACCGTCACTGCTGGTGACAATTTCCTCCTTACCAGCTAAATCCTTCTCACACTCACTCCCAAAATCATGTATGCGAAGCTTCAGCTTCCTATTTTCCTCCTTAAGAAGTAGAATCTCCTTCTTCAACACTTGAACCTGAGATTCTAAAACACTACAACAAGTCATGGTGCTTGGTAACAGCCCACGCTAACTCCCAAGAGCTTAGGCAGGTATGATCACACGTGACCACTGACCTCAGCGTACTGACCACTGGCCTCATGGTACCAGGGCAAATGGGGCACAAGAATGCTTGCAGACTATTGCTGGACATTGGCAACAGATGATTCTTCAGCCCACTATAAGCGTCAAGCATAAATGTAGAGAGTAGGTACGGATTAGAGTTTAAAACATACTGACACATATTGTACGTTATAATAAAATAATCCAATATTACATGCCTCGTATCTTTAAACCGTTTTAAAAACCACTAAACAGTTTTAATTAAATTGTTGCACCTCAGAATATCTAGATAAGTCTTGCAACTCTCCACTAAAGCTACTGAAGGACAGCGCCTATAGTCATATTACCACTATAAGTGATGGCTCTGGGTGATGGAACAGACACTCAGCAGACACAGAAGAAAACCTTTATCACCATCATACACCAAGTTGGAACTTGTATTACTATAATCACTTAATGTGATAACAATGGACACCTTAAAAGACTGTTAAAAGGAGGCTCCAACTTTTTTTATTCGGAGTTAAATGTCCCATAAGTAAAGAACTATTAAGTGAAAACAAGAAAGAAACCAAGAAAAATTGAAGCAGTAACGTCACTTATGCAGCAATAACCAGACTTCAGGTATAAACTAAAAAATAAAATAATAAAAGCAATAAAAAAAATAAAAATCACCCAAGAAGCTGGCTGAGTAGCTGCAATTCCAATAAACTAAGCAAAAATTATCCAACATACATAACCTATCCTTAACTCCACAGCGCAGTACAACAAGAAACAATCAGTTCAATAGTCAACGAAGTATTCCGTGAGAATAATCTTCTAGAGATAAAGTTCTCAGACAATACATGGATTGACGTACTTAGTGGATACAAACATGCTACACTACATACAAACATGCTACACAACATACAAACATGCTACACAACATACAAACATGCTACACAACATACAAACATGCTACACAACATACAAACATGCTACACAACATACAAACATGCTACACAACATACAAACATGCTACACTACATACAAACATGCTACACTACATACAAACATGCTACACAACATACAAACATGCTACACAAACATACAAACATGCTACACAACATACAAACATGCTACACAAACATACAAACATGCTACACAAACATACAAACATGCTACACAACATACAAACATGCTACACAACATACAAACATGCTACACAAACATACAAACATGCTACACAACATACAAACATGCTACACAACATACAAACATGCTACACAAACATACAAACATGCTACACAAACATACAAACATGCTACACAACATACAAACATGCTACACAACATACAAACATGCTACACAAACATACAAACATGCTACACAACATACAAACATGCTACACAACATACAAACATGCTACACAAACATACAAACATGCTACACAACATACAAACATGCTACACAAACATACAAACATGCTACACAACATACAAACATGCTACACAACATACAAACATGCTACACAACATACAAACATGCTACACTACATACAAACATGCTACACTACATACAAACATGCTACACAACATACAAACATGCTACACAACATACAAACATACTACACAAACATACAAACATGCAACACAACATACAAACATGCTACACAAACATACAAACATGCAACACAACATACAAACATGCTACACAAACATACAAACATGCAACACAACATACAAACATGCTACACAAACATACAAACATGCAACACAACATACAAACATGCTACACAAACATACAAACATGCAACACAACATACAAACATGCTACACAAACATACAAACATGCAACACAACATACAAACATGCTACACAAACATACAAACATGCTACACAACATACAAACATGCTACACAAACATACAAACATGCAACACAACATACAAACATGCTACACAAACATACAAACATGCAACACAACATACAAACATGCTACACAAACATACAAACATGCAACACAACATACAAACATGCTACACAAACATACAAACATGCAACACAACATACAAACATGCTACACAAACATACAAACATGCAACACAACATACAAACATGCTACACAAACATACAAACATGCTACACAACATACAAACATGCTACACAAACATACAAACATGCAACACAACATACAAACATGCTACACAAACATACAAACATGCTACACAAACATACAAACATGCAACACAACATACAAACATGCTACACAAACATACAAACATGCAACACAACATACAAACATGCTACACAAACATACAAACATGCAACACAACATACAAACATGCTACACAAACATACAAACATGCTACACAACATACAAACATGCTACACAAACATACAAACATGCAACACAACATACAAACATGCTACACAAACATACAAACATGCTACACAAACATACAAACATGCTACACAAACATACAAACATGCTACACAACATACAAACATGCTACACAAACATACAAACATGCTACACAACATACAAACATGCTACACAACATACAAACATGCTACACAACATACAAACATGCTACACAACATACAAACATGCTACACAACATACAAACATGCTACACAACATACAAACATGCTACACAACATACAAACATGCTACACAACATACAAACATGCTACACAACAAACATGCTACACAACATACAAACATGCTACACAACATACAAACATGCTACACAAACATACAAACATGCTACACAAACATACAAACATGCTACACAACATACAAACATGCTACACAACATACAAACATGCTACACAAGCATACAAACATGCTACACAAACATACAAACATGCTACACAACATACAAACATGCTACACAAACATACAAACATGCTACACAAGCATACAAACATGCTACACAAACATACAAACATGCTACACAACATACAAACATGCTACACAACATACAAACATGCTACACAAACATACAAACATGCTACACAAACATACAAACATGCTACACAACATACAAACATGCTACACAAACATACAAACATACTACACAACATACAAACATACTACACAAACATACAAACATGCAACACAACATACAAACATGCAACACAACATACAAACATGCTACACAACATACAAACATGCTACACAACATACAAACATACTACACAAACATACAAACATGCAACACAACATACAAACATGCTACACAACATACAAACATGCTACACAACATACAAACATGCTACACAAACATACAAACATGCTACACAAGCATACAAACATGCTACACAAACATACAAACATGCTACACAACATACAAACATGCTACACAACATACAAACATGCTACACAAACATACAAACATGCTACACAAACATACAAACATGCTACACAACATACAAACATGCTACACAAACATACAAACATGCTACACAAACATACAAACATGCTACACAAACATACAAACATGCAACACAACATACAAACATGCTACACAACATACAAACATGCTACACAAACATACAAACATGCTACACAACATACAAACATGCTACACAAACATACAAACATGCAACACAACATACAAACATGCTACACAACATACAAACATGCTACACAAACATACAAACATGCTACACAACATACAAACATGCTACACAAACATACAAACATGCTACACAAACATACAAACATGCTACACAACATACAAACATGCTACACAAACATACAAACATGCTACACAAACATACAAACATGCTACACAAACATACAAACATGCTACACAAACATACAAACATGCTACACAACATACAAACATGCTACACAACATACAAACATGCTACACAACATACAAACATGCTACACAACATACAAACATGCTACACAAACATACAAACATGCTACATAAGCTTCCTCACAGCTATGAAAATCTGTCCTGGAAATACTGTCAGGGATTATGAAAATGAACAGCGCAATAAATTAGTGTACAAGCTCCATTAACTGATAAATGTTCCTCGATAACACCTGTAATTATGCCCTAACACATATGGACTCACGGACGTTCAAAGAAAATTAAATTAAACCACTGAAACAACAAGTGAAATTCAATTTTATGACCCACTTAAGTGGAAGTACCGGTTAGCTTACCTACCTCTCTCTTTGTAGCCAGCATTATCCGGCCCTAGTTTATATCATTTATATTCTTGTCAATGATCTTATAGCCAGATGCAACTATAGCTATGTGCAGTAATTAAGAGTGAACAAGGTCTCACGCCATAACAGCTACACACTCCTAAATATTTTATTTTAATTCTTAATGTTTCCTCGATCATGGCTGCCAATATGATCATGGTGGCTATTATGATCATGGTGGCCACTATGATCATGGTGGCCACTATAATCATGGTGGCCACTATGATCATGGTGGCCACTATAATCATGGTGGCCACTATGATCACGGTGGCCACTATGATCACGGTGGCCACTATGATCATGGTGGCCACTATAATCATGGCTGCCAATATGATCATGGCGGCCAATATGATCATGGTGGCCAATATGATCATGGTGGCCAATATGATCATGGTGGCCAATATGATCATGGCGGCCACTATGGTTATGGCAGCCACTATGATGCTGGACAAACCTTGTTAAATTGGAAAGCAAATATTTTATGGCAAATAATAAGACATTTACATGAAATTAAAGATTATGAGAATACTGAATGTGCACAGAAGTGTGAGATACCTGACCAAGGGACAGGAAGATAGTGAGAACGTTCCTCTCAGGTTATATAACACTTTTTATGCTTCTGTTTCAAACACAGTAAAGTAGTACCTGTTTGGATAGTTTCTTTCTCCCTTCCTATTACTTTACATTTAATCTGATTATTAAATAATTCATTATAAACTGGGACTTAAGACTGATAATAGTGACAATACTCACTAATCCAGGAGGGGGAACTACAGTGTACTCAGGCTTGGGCGGCATATTACTCGGTAATGTAAGATCATCAACATCATCTTGTTCATCATACACCAAGAGAGCAAACTGATGAGCTTTTAAATTTTCACAATCAAGTCCTCCCATGAAGCTCATCCAGAATGCTCCAGATTTCTTGTGATCAGCCTGAAGCACAAAATCCCATTTCTCACCTGAAATTCCACATAATAGTCTTTGTGTTTAATTGCCTTGTGATATTAAGGTATTACTGACTTAAATGGTACAATAAAAAATTCAGTTCCACCATTGAAATGATATGAGCTGAAGAGTTGTAATTTCAGGGCATAACTCCCCAGTTTCGCCCATATCGCTAACTTTAATAAGAAATTGTTTAATGTGACACGGATACACTTTACGGTATCCTCTTTTAAATAAGGATGGTGAAGATTGAGACCCTTATGCAGCATATGGGAATCTTTATTCAGGAAACGTTTCGCCACACAGTGGCTTCATCAGTCCAATACAAAGAGGAAGGCATAAGGAGAGGAGGAGAATGAGGTAATCAGTCCCTCAACCTGGAGTCGATGTGTTCAGTCCATCAATCTTGTAGAATGTACATTCTACAAGATTGATGGACTGAACACATCGACTCCAAGGTTTAATTGGAAGTTTTTTTTATTTCGTTTTATAAAAATAAAACGTGAGAGGGTTGTTCTGTGTTCATTAACAGGTTCAGATTTTCTTTTATATTTTTCTGATTCTCAGTTTAATCCAGATAAATAAACTGCATGTTAATAATTAAACGCAAAATACAAAGATGCATTTTGTTATCAATATATTATTGATAAAGGATCTAGGTAAATGTATGTTCAGTTTCTTTGTAAAATTTAAATCAATATTGTTCCAGCCTCTGGAAGAAATGTTAGCTGTTTGATTTAAGAGATTATTATTATATCCAAACTACTTTAAAAATCTTGCTTAAATGGGCAATAATTATATTTACTCGTCAACCAGTCATTCTCGATGTATTGTTTACATAATGTATTCGAAGATACAACACACTTCGTTAAAATAATATCACGTAAATGCATGTACTTATGAACTAAACGTGTAGCCTCTGCTAGCGCCATTATCTCAGTTATCTTTGTTGTTACTAACATATATTAGACCTATACCAACATCTTAGATATAGCCTATCTTGGTCTAGTTGAATTCAAACTATATAGGACATTCACTCCAAGTTGGTCAGTCGATTACTGACGTTTGTTTGATCAACAATCTTGAATACCGGAAGAGTGATTTCAATGTTTGTTGGTAATTCTACTATTGCCAATGTTTCATTTGTTAATGACCACTGTCTCTTTGAGGATACAATGACAGAACCTCGTTGACCACTGTCTCTTTGAGGATACAATGACAGAACCTCGTTGACCACTGTCTCTTTGAGGATACAATGACAGAAACTCGTTGACCAGTGTCTCTGTGAGGTTACAATGACAGAACCTCGTTGACCAGTGTCTCTGTGAGGTTACAATGACAGAACCTCGTTGATCAGTGTCTCTGTGAGGTTACAATGACAGAACCTCGTTGACCAGTGTCTCTGTGAGGTTACAATGACAGAACCTCGTTGACCAGTATCTCTGTGAGGTTACAATGGCAGAATCTCGTTGACCATTGTCTCTGTGAGGTTACAATGACAGAACCTCGTTGACCACTGTCTCTTTGAGGATACAATGACAGAACCTCGTTGACCACTGTCTCTTTGAGGATACAATGACAGAACCTCGTTGACCAGTGTCTCTGTGAGGTTACAATGACAGAACCTCGTTGACCAGTCTCTCTTTGAGGATACAATGACAGAAACTCGTTGACCAGTGTCTCTGTGAGGTTACAATGACAGAACCTCGTTGACCAGTGTCTCTGTGAGGTTACAATGACAGAACCTCGTTGACCAGTGTCTCTGTGAGGTTACAATGACAGAACCTCGTTGACCAGTGTCTCTATGAGGTTACAAAGACAGAACTTCGTTGACCAGTGTCTCTGTGAGGTTACAATGACAGAATCTCATTGACCAGTCTCTCTGTGATGATGCAATGACAGAACCTCGTTGACCAGTCTCTATGTGAGGTTACAATGACAGAACCTCATTGACCGGTCTCTCTGTGAGGTTATAATGACAGAACCTCGTTGACCGGTCTCTCTGTGGCGATGCAATGACAGAACCTCGTTGACCAGTCTCTCTGTGAGGTTACAATGCCAGAACCTCGTTGACCAGTCTCTCTGTGAGGTTACAATGATAGAACCTCGTTGACCAGTCTCTGTGAGGTTACAATGACAGAATTTCGTTGACCAGTGTCACTGAAAGGTCTCGATGACAGAACCTCGTTGACCAATGTCTCTGTGAGGCCACAATGCCACAACCTCGTTGACCAGTGTCTCTGTGAGATAACAATGACAGATCCTCGTTGACTTGTGTCACTGATAGGGCGCAATGACAGAACCTCGTTGACCAATGTCTCTGTGAGGCTACAATGACAGAACCTCGTTGACCAGTGTCACTGAAAGGTTACGATGACAGAACCTCGTTGACCAGTGTCACTGTAAGGTCACAATTACAAAACCTCGTTGACCAGTGTTTCTGTGAGGTTACAATGACAGAACCTCGTTGACCAGTGTCTCTGTAAGGTTTCGATGACTCAACCTCGTTGACCATTGTCTCTGTAAGGTCACAATGACAGAACCTCGTTGACCAGTATCTCTGTGAGGTTACAATGGCAGAATCTCGTTGACCATTGTCTCTGTGAGGTTACAATGACAGAACCTCATTGACCAGTGTCTATGTGAGGTAACAATGACAGAATCTCGTTGACCAGTGTCTGTGGTGTTGCAATGACAGAACCTCATTGACCAGTGCCTGTATAAGGTTACAGTGGCAGAACCTCGTTGTAGTCTATTGTACAGATGTGTCAAGCAGTTTCTGTCACACTGCGCCTCTTAAAGCATGTATATCAGGCAACGCTAGTTTACCTAGTAATTTATTGTCAGGAACAATTAATGTACATTCTCATACATGACTATCAATGTTATCAGTGCATCTCGGTCCTGTGGTCCAGCAGACTTTCCACAAAATAAGTACTTGGGAATATACTCGGAAGCATAGCTTAAAGATCTTATGAATTAGATAGTTGACTTTGTTTTCTTAGGATTTTCCTCTGACTTATTCATCAAATATTTGCTTTTGGTCTCCATTCTAGTCTCAGAAAAAACGAAATAGCTAGCTTTGCTAATATTTTTTTCACAGTGCCACTACTATCACCAAAACTTATGAGATATATAGCGATCACAGCATTTACTGTGTTTTGCAGTTCTGTAAGATTTAATTTTAGCAATAGCCTTTGATGTACCTTTGCCTTCGAAGAGCTTCGAGAGTTAATCTACTTTCTGAGCCATTTATATCTTCGAGGTTTCTGACAGAGAAAACAAACTTCTCAGAGTCATTAAATGGCCTAGACTTAAGTTTGTATTGTGTGATGACAACACAGCAACAGAAAATAGTCATCTATGGTAAACCTCCTGCTATATTAGCTATGTAGATGTATTTGAGTACACAACAGCTTCCGACATATATTTTACTCTGTGGAAAAATAGTTAAAATGTTAATTCCAAGGTAATGAACAACGGATATCAAATAAAAACTGATTGGCTTGATTTTTAATAAAAAATTTATATGATTGCTTAAGAGAATTTTTTTTTTTTTGTTTTTTAGTTTTACTGAAATTTGTTGCAATTTTTAATTCTGATCAAAATGTTTGCTCGGTTGCACAGAACTACTAAACACCTCAAATGATGTAGTTGAAGTTCCTGCGGTAAAGATAGAAAACCAAAACGTTATCATTGTGGTAGTATACAAGCCTCCAGATGCAACTTCCCGGCAATTCCAGGAGCAGCTTGAGAAAATTGACCACTGTCTGGAAAATCTCCCAACTCCTGCCCCAAACATCTTACTACTAGGAGATTTCAACCTGAGACACCTAAAATGGAGGAGTATAGTAAATAATGTTTTAGAGATCACCCCAGGAGGAAGCTCAGATGAAAATTCACACACACACGAACTATTAAATCTCTGCAACATATTCACCTTAAACCAGCAAATATTAGAGTCTACAAGACTAGCAAATACGCTGGACCTTATCTTCACTAACAATGATGATCTGATACGTAATATAACTGTATCAAAGACAATTCACTCAGATCACAACATAATAGAGGTACAGACATGTATGTACAGGGCTCCAGATCAGTAAAATGTGAGCAGTCATGAAGGTCTCTTCACGAAATTCAATTTCAATAACAAAAACATACAATGGGATCAAGCAAACCATGTCCTAAAAGAAACAAGCTGGGAAGATATCCTAAACAACACGGACCCGAACATCTGCCTTGAAAAAATGAATTCTGTGGCTCTTGAGATCTGCTCAAGATACATTCCATTAAGAAAAAGAAAGAGAAGATTTAAACTAGAGAGAGAGAGACGTTTCCTATACAGACAAAGGCGAAGAGTCACAGAGCTGCTGAGTGGGGTCAATATATCTGAAATACGAAGGGAAGTACTAAGCTGAAGGAATCTTATAGGAGACAAGAATCACAGGAAGAACTGAAAGCATTAAAGGAAATTGAAAAAACAAAAAACAAAATACTTCTTCTCTTATGCCAAACCTAAGGGAAAAACAACATCCAGTATTGGGCCCCTGCTTAGGCGAGATGGAACATACACAGACGACAGTCAAGCAATGAGTGAGATATGACTCAGTGTTCAGCAATCCACTGCCCACTCTAAGGGTCGACAATCTAAACGAATTCTTAATTAACGAAACCCAGAATTTGTACCCTGCCCCAGGCCCAGACTCGTGGAACTCCGTGTTCATCAAGAACTGCAAGAAGTCCTTATCGCGTGCCTTCAGAATTTTATGAAGAGGAAGCATGGACACAGGGGTCATCCCGCACACACTAAAAACAACAGACATAGCCACACTCTACAAAGGTGGCAGTAAAACAATTGCAAAGAACTACAGACCGATAGCACTGACATCCCATATCATAAAAAATCTTTGAGAGGGTTCTAAGAAGCAAGATAGCCAACCACCTAGATACCCATCAGTTACACAACCCAGGGCAACACGGGTTTAGACCAGGTCGCTCCTGCCGGTCCCAGCTACTGGACCACTGGATGCTGTAAAGAATAAACAAAATACAGATGCAGTATACATAGACTTTGCAAAAGTCTTTGACAAGTGTGACCATGGTGCAATAGCACACAAAATGCGGTATAAAGGAATAACGAGAAAAGCTGGTAGATGGATCTACAACTTCCTGATAAATAGAACACAAAGAGTAATAGTAAACAGAGTAAAGTCCCAGCCAGCCATGGTAAAAAGATCTGTTAAATAAGGCACAGCACTCGCTACCTTTCTATTCCTCATCCTCATTTCTGACATAGACAGAGATGTCTTCCTTTGCGGATGACATCCGGATCACCATGGCAGTGACCTCCATCGAAGACAATGCGAGACTCCAAGTGGACATCAACCAAATCTTTGAATGGGCCACTCAGAACAATATGAAGATCTACGAGGAGAAATTTCAACTTCTCAGATATGGAAAACTTGAAGAAATTAAAAATGTGTCAGTGTGTACCACAAATTCTAACCATACAGTAGAGCGGAAAAGAAATGTGAAGGACCTGGGAGCGATATTGTTAGAGGATCTCACCTTCAGAGACCACAACAATGTATCTACCTCATCTGCTAGGAAAATTATAGGATGAATAATGAGAACCTTCAAAACTAGGGACGCCAAGCCCATGATTCTCTTCAAATCGCTTGTGCTATCTAGGCTGGAATACTGCTGTACACTAACTGCCCCCTTCAAGGCTAGCTACACTGCAGACCTGGAGAGTCTACAAAGAACTTTCACGGCACACATAAGTGCGATAAGGCACCTAAACTACTGGGAACGGTTGAAGGTCCTTGATCTGTATTCCCTGGAACGCAGGCGAGAGAGATACATGGTAATATAGACTTGGAAGGTCCTGGTGGGATTGGTACCAAACCTGTACATGAAAATCACTCCATATGAAAGCAAAAGACTCAGCAGGAGATGCAACATCCCCCCGATGAAAAGCAGGGGCGCCACGGGTACACTGAGAGACAACACAATAAGTGTCCGGGGCCCAAGACTGTTCAATTGCCTCCCAGCATACATAAGAGGTATAACCAATAGACCTCTGGGTGTCATAAGAAGGCACTGGGCAGGCACCTAAAGCCAGTACCTGACCGACCAGGCTGTGGTTCGTACGTCAGTTTGCGTGCGGCCAGCAGCAACAGTCTGGTTGATCAGACCCTGATCCACCATGAGGCCTGGTCTCAGACCGGGCCGCGGGGGCATTGACCCCCGAAACCCTCTCCAGGTAAACCCCAGGTAACTCTAGGTACTCATTTATATTTTTTGTGCTATTTAGGTCTTTAATGTTTTTACAGGAAAATAATTTGTTGCTATTGTATTAAGACAGTCTTTATAACTCCTGTGGAAAAGTTCCATAATTGATAATAATTTGTTAAAAATAATGTAGTTGAGAAATGTTAATGTGAAGTTTAAAAGGTGATAAGTCACAGGGAATCAACAAATTCTCTTTAATTTCCTTACTTAATGTAGTAAGTTTATTAAGTAAAGTGTAATTATTGTAATATTGATAAGGAAAATGTATTACACACCCAGAAATATCACTAAATTTGAA
>NW_027195926.1:105000-122432 GCF_038502225.1 Cherax quadricarinatus | reverse complement strand
ATTAACATTTCTGGTCTAACAGAATCTGTTTGTTTCTTTGTTTGTTTGTTTGTTTGTTTGTGATGCTCAACTTTAATTACAAAAATCATAAAATGGATGAAATATGCAAATTTGATGAATATGAATGACGTTCCATTTATTCTTTTTTAACAGAAATTATTTAATATATCGTGAATGTCTGATTATAAATATATTATATATATATACATTATATATACATTATATATACATTATATATATATATATATATATATATATATATATATATATATATATATATATATATATATATATATATATATATATATATATATATATATATATATATATATATATATATATATATATATATATATATATATATATATATATATATATATATATATATATATATATATATATATATATATATATATATATATATATATATATATATATATATATATATATATATATATATATATATATATATATATATATATATATATATATATATATATATATATATATATATATATATATATATATATATATATATATATATATATATATGCTACTGCTGTTACTACTACTACTAAAATAATAATAATAATAATAATAATAATAATAATAATAATAATAATAATAATAATAATAATAATAATAATAATAATAATAATAATAATATAATAATAATAATAATAATAATAATAATAATAATAATAATAATAATAATAATAATGATAATAATAATAATAATAATAATAATAATAATAATAATAACGAGTTAATAATGTTTGATTATGTTAAACAAGGTTGGGCGGTTTTATGGGTGGGTGGGCGGCGTGTGTTGTTATGATCCGGGGGAGAGGACGGGAGAGGAGAGGAGACGGGAGAGGAGAGGAGACGGGAGAGGAGAGGAGACGGGAGAGGAGAGGAGACGGGAGAGGAGACGAGACGGGAGAGGAGAGGAGACGGGAGAGGAGAGGAGACGGGAGAGGAGAGGGGAGAGGGGACGGGAGAGGAGAGGAGACGGGAGAGGAGAGGAGACGGGAGAGGAGAGGAGACGGGAGAGGAGAGGAGACGGGAGAGGAGAGGAGACGGGAGAGGAGAGGAGACGGGAGAGGAGAGGAGACGGGAGAGGAGAGGAGACGGGAGAGGAGAGGAGACGGGAGAGGAGAGGAGACGGGAGAGGAGAGGGGAGAGGGGACGGGAGAGGAGAGGAGACGGGAGAGGAGAGGAGACGGGAGAGGAGAGGAGACGGGAGAGGAGAGGAGACGGGAGAGGAGAGGAGACGGGAGAGGAGAGGAGACGGGAGAGGAGAGGAGACGGGAGAGGAGACGAGACGGGAGAGGAGAGGAGACGGGAGAGGAGAG
The DNA here is from genome assembly GCF_038502225.1 of Cherax quadricarinatus. NCBI lineage: Eukaryota > Metazoa > Arthropoda > Malacostraca > Decapoda > Parastacidae > Cherax > Cherax quadricarinatus. The sequence continues at coordinate 121,077 of NW_027195926.1, read as the reverse complement.
GAGACGGGAGAGGAGAGGAGACGGGAGAGGAGAGGAGACGGGAGAGGAGAGGAGACGGGAGAGGAGAGGAGACGGGAGAGGAGAGGAGACGGGAGAGGAGAGGAGACGGGAGAGGAGAGGAGACGGGAGAGGAGAGGAGACGGGAGAGGAGAGGAGACGGGAGAGGAGAGGAGACGGGAGAGGAGAGGAGACGGGAGAGGAGAGGAGACGGGAGAGGAGAGGAGACGGGAGAGGAGAGGAGACGGGAGAGGAGAGGAGACGGGAGAGGAGAGGAGACGGGAGAGGAGAGGAGACGGGAGAGGAGAGGAGACGGGAGAGGAGAGGGGAGAGGAGAGGGGAGAGGAGACGGGAGAGGAGAGGAGACGGGAGAGGAGAGGAGACGGGAGAGGAGAGGAGACGGGAGAGGAGAGGAGACGGGAGAGGAGAGGAGACGGGAGAGGAGAGGAGACGGGAGAGGAGAGGAGACGGGAGAGGAGAGGAGACGGGAGAGGAGAGGAGACGGGAGAGGAGAGGGGAGAGGAGAGGGGAGAGGAGACGGGAGAGGAGAGGGGAGAGGGGACGGGAGAGGAGAGGAGACGGGAGAGGAGAGGAGACGGGAGAGGAGAGGAGACGGGAGAGGAGAGGAGACGGGAGAGGAGAGGAGACGGGAGAGGAGAGGAGACGGGAGAGGAGAGGGGAGAGGAGAGGGGAGAGGAGACGGGAGAGGAGAGGGGAGAGGGGACGGGAGAGGAGAGGAGACGGGAGAGGAGAGGAGACGGGAGAGGAGAGGAGACGGGAGAGGAGAGGAGACGGGAGAGGAGAGGAGACGGGAGAGGAGAGGAGACGGGAGAGGAGAGGAGACGGGAGAGGAGAGGGGAGAGGGGACGGGAGAGGAGAGGAGACGGGAGAGGAGAGGAGACGGGAGAGGAGAGGAGACGGGAGAGGAGAGGAGACGGGAGAGGAGAGGAGACGGGAGAGGAGAGGAGACGGGAGAGGAGAGGGGAGAGGAGAGGGGAGAGGAGACGGGAGAGGAGAGGGGAGAGGGGACGGGAGAGGAGAGGAGACGGGAGAGGAGAGGAGACGGGAGAGGAGAGGAGACGGGAGAGGAGAGGAGACGGGAGAGGAGAGGAGACGGGAGAGGAGAGGAGACGGGAGAGGAGAGGAGACGGGAGAGGAGAGGGGAGAGGAGAGGGGAGAGGAGACGGGAGAGGAGAGGGGAGAGGGGACGGGAGAGGAGAGGAGACGGGAGAGGAGAGGAGACGGGAGAGGAGAGGAGACGGGAGAGGAGAGGAGACGGGAGAGGAGAGGAGACGGGAGAGGAGAGGGGAGAGGAGAGGGGAGAGGAGACGGGAGAGGAGAGGGGAGAGGGGACGGGAGAGGAGAGGAGACGGGAGAGGAGAGGAGACGGGAGAGGAGAGGAGACGGGAGAGGAGAGGAGACGGGAGAGGAGAGGAGACGGGAGAGGAGAGGAGACGGGAGAGGAGAGGAGACGGGAGAGGAGAGGAGACGGGAGAGGAGGGGAGAGGAGAGGGGAGAGGAGACGGGGAGGAGAGGAGAGAGGGGACGGGAGAGGAGAGGAGACGGGAGAGGAGAGGAGACGGGAGAGGAGAGGAGACGGGAGAGGAGAGGAGACGGGAGAGGAGAGGAGACGGGAGAGGAGACGAGACGGGAGAGGAGAGGAGACGGGAGAGGAGAGGAGACGGGAGAGGAGAGGAGACGGGAGAGGAGAGGAGACGGGAGAGGAGACGGAGACGGGAGAGGAGAGGAGACGGGAGAGGAGACGAGACGGGAGAGGAGAGGAGACGGGAGAGGAGAGGAGACGGGAGAGGAGACGAGACGGGAGAGGACGGGAGAGGAGACGGGAGAGGAGAGGGGAGAGGGGACGGGAGAGGAGAGGAGACGGGAGAGGAGAGGAGACGGGAGAGGAGAGGAGACGGGAGAGGAGAGGAGACGGGAGAGGAGAGGAGACGGGAGAGGAGAGGAGACGGGAGAGGAGAGGAGACGGGAGAGGAGAGGAGACGGGAGAGGAGAGGAGACGGGAGAGGAGAGGAGACGGGAGAGGAGAGGAGACGGGAGAGGAGAGGAGACGGGAGAGGAGAGGAGACGGGAGAGGAGAGGAGACGGGAGAGGAGAGGAGACGGGAGAGGAGAGGAGACGGGAGAGGAGAGGAGACGGGAGAGGAGAGGAGACGGGAGAGGAGAGGAGACGGGAGAGGAGAGGAGACGGGAGAGGAGAGGAGACGGGAGAGGAGAGGAGACGGGAGAGGAGAGGAGACGGGAGGAGAGGTGAGTGGAGAGGAGACGGGAGAGGAGAGGAGACGGGAGAGGAGAGGAGACGGGAGAGGAGAGGAGACGGGAGAGGAGAGGAGACGGGAGAGGAGAGGAGACGGGAGAGGAGAGGAGACGGGAGAGGAGAGGAGACGGGAGAGGAGAGGAGACGGGAGAGGAGAGGAGACGGGAGAGGAGAGGAGACGGGAGAGGAGAGGAGACGGGAGAGGAGAGGAGACGGGAGAGGAGAGGAGACGGGAGAGGAGAGGAGACGGGAGAGGAGAGGAGACGAGGAGAGGGAGAGGAGACGGGAGAGGAGAGGAGACGGGAGAGGAGAGGAGACGGGAGAGGAGAGGAGACGGGAGAGGAGAGGAGACGGGAGAGGAGAGGAGACGGGAGAGGAGAGGAGACGGGAGAGGAGAGGAGACGGGAGAGGAGAGGAGACGGGAGTGGAGAGGAGCCGGGAGGGGAGGGGAGGGGAGACGGGAGAGGAGAGGAGACGGGAGAGGAGAGGAGACGGGAGAGGAGAGGAGACGGGAGAGGAGAGGAGACGGGAGAGGAGAGGAGACGGGAGAGGAGAGGAGACGGGAGAGGAGAGGAGACGGGAGAGGAGAGGAGACGGGAGAGGAGAGGAGACGGGAGAGGAGAGGGGAGACGGAGAGAGGAGAGGAGAGGAGAGGAGACGGGAGAGGAGAGGGACGAGAGGGGACGGGAGAGGAGAGGAGACGGGAGAGGAGAGGAGACGGGAGAGGAGAGGAGACGGGAGAGGAGAGGAGACGGGAGAGGAGAGGAGACGGGAGAGGAGAGGAGACGGGAGAGGAGAGGGGGGAGAGGAGAGGGGAGAGGAGAGGGAGAGGAGACGGGAGAGGAGAGGGGAGAGGGGACGGGAGAGGAGAGGAGACGGGAGAGGAGAGGAGACGGGAGAGGAGAGGAGACGGGAGAGGAGAGGAGACGGGAGAGGAGAGGAGACGGGAGAGGAGAGGAGACGGGAGAGGAGAGGAGACGGGAGAGGAGTGGGGAGAGGGGACGGGAGAGGAGAGGGGAGAGGGGACGGGAGAGGAGAGGAGACGGGAGAGGAGAGGAGACGGGAGAGGAGAGGAGACGGGAGAGGAGAGGAGACGGGAGAGGAGAGGAGACGGAGAGGAGAGGGGAGAGGAGAGGGGAGTGGAGAGGGGAGAGGAGAGGGGAGTGGTGAGGGGAGAGGAGAGGAGACGGGAGAGGAGAGGAGACGGGAGAGGAGAGGAGACGGGAGAGGAGAGGAGACGGGAGAGGAGAGGAGACGGGAGAGGAGAGGAGACGGGAGAGGAGAGGAGACGGGAGAGGAGAGGGGAGACGAGAGGGGAGAGGAGACGGGAGAGGAGAGGGGAGAGGGGACGGGAGAGGAGAGGAGACGGGAGAGGAGAGGAGACGGGAGAGGAGAGGAGACGGGAGAGGAGAGGAGACGGGAGAGGAGAGGAGACGGGAGAGGAGAGGAGACGGGAGAGGAGAGGAGACGGGAGAGGAGAGGGGAGAGGGGAGGGGAGAGGAGACGGAGACGGAGAGGGGAGAGGAGACGGGAGAGGAGAGGAGACGGGAGAGGAGAGGAGACGGGAGAGGAGAGGAGACGGGAGAGGAGAGGAGACGGGAGAGGAGAGGAGACGGGAGAGGAGAGGAGACGGGAGAGGAGAGGGGAGAGGAGACGGGAGAGGAGAGGGGAGAGGAGACGGGGAGAGAGGGACGGGAGAGGAGAGGAGACGGGAGAGGAGAGGAGACGGGAGAGGAGAGGAGACGGGAGAGGAGAGGAGACGGGAGAGGAGAGGAGACGGGAGAGGAGAGGAGACGGGAGAGGAGAGGAGACGGGAGAGGAGAGGAGAGGAGAGGGGAGAGGAGACGGGAGAGGAGAGGCGAGAGGGGACGGGAGAGGAGAGGGACGGGACGGGAGAGGAGACGAGACGGGAGAGGAGAGGAGACGGGAGAGGAGAGGAGACGGGAGAGGAGACGAGACGGGAGAGGAGAGGAGACGGGAGAGGAGAGGAGACGGGAGAGGAGAGGAGACGGGAGAGGAGAGGAGACGGGAGAGGAGACGAGACGGGAGAGGAGAGGAGACGGGAGAGGAGACGAGACGGGAGAGGAGAGGAGACGGGAGAGGAGAGGAGACGGGAGAGGAGACGAGACGGGAGAGGACGGGAGAGGAGACGGGAGAGGAGAGAGGAGACGGAAGAGGAGAGGGGAGAGGAGACGGGAGAGGACGGGAGAGGAGAGGAGACGGGAGAGGACGGGAGAGGAGACGGGAGAGGAGAGAGGAGACGGAAGAGGAGAGGGGAGAGGAGACGGGAGAGGACGGGAGAGGAGAGGAGACGGGAGAGGAGAGAGGAGACGGAAGAGGAGAGGGGAGAGGAGACGGGAGAGGAGAGGAGACGGGAGAGGAGAAGAGACGGGAGAGGAGAGGAGACGGGAGAGGACGGGAGAGGAGACGGGAGAGGAGAGAGGAGACGGAAGAGGAGAGGGGAGAGGAGACGGGAGAGGAGAGGGGAGAGGAGAGGGGAGAGGAGACGGGAGAGGAGAGGGGAGAGAAGACGGGAGAGGAGAGAGGAGAGGAGACGGGAGAAGAGAGGGGACGGAAGAGGAGAGGGGAGAGGAGACGGGACAGGAGAGGGGAGAGGAGACGGGAGAGGAGAGGGCAGAGGAGACGGGAGAGGAGGGGGGAGAGGAGACGGGAGAGGAGAGGAGACGGGAGAGGAGAGGGGAGAGGAGACGGGAGAGGGGAGGAGACGGGACAGGAGAGGGGAGAGGAGACGGGAGAGGAGAGGGGAGAGGAGACGGGAGAGGAGGGGGGAGAGGAGACGGGAGAGGAGAGGGGAGAGGAGACGGAAGAGGAGAGGGGAGAGGAGACGGGAGAGGAGAGGGGAGAGGAGAGGGTAGAGGAGACGGGAGAGGAGAGGGGAGAGGGGACGGGAGAGGAGAGGGGAGAGGAGACGGGAGAGGAGAGGAGACGCGAGAGGAGAGGGGAGAGGAGACGGGAGAGGAGAGGGGAGAGGAGAGGGGAGAGGAGACGGGAGAGGAGAGGAGAGAGGAGAGGGGACGGGAGAGGAGAGAGGAGAGGGGACGGGAGAGGAGAGGAGAGAGGAGAGAGGAGAGGGGACGGGAGAGGAGAGGGGAGAGGGGACGGGAGAGGAGAGGGGAGAGGAGACGGGAGAGGAGAGGAGACGGGAGAGGAGAGGGGAGAGGAGACGGGAGAGGAGAGAGGAGAGGAGAGGGGAGAGGAGAGGGCACGGGAGAGGAGAGAGGAGAGGGGACGGGAGAGGAGAGGAGAGAGGAGAGAGGAGAGGGGACGGGAGAGGAGAGGGGAGAGGGGACGGGAGAGGAGAGGGGAGAGGAGACGGGAGAGGAGAGGAGACGGGAGAGGAGAGGGGAGAGGAGACGGGAGAGGAGAGAGGAGAGGAGAGGGGAGAGGAGAGGGCACGGGAGAGGAGAGAGGAGAGGGGACGGGAGAGGAGAGGAGAGAGGAGAGAGGAGAGGGGACGGGAGAGGAGAGGGGAGAGGGGACGGGAGAGGAGAGGGGAGAGGAGACGGGAGAGGAGAGGAGACGGGAGAGGAGAGGGGAGAGGAGACGGGAGAGGAGAGAGGAGAGGAGAGGGGAGAGGAGAGGGCACGGGAGAGGAGAGAGGAGAGGGGACGGGAGAGGAGAGGAGAGAGGAGAGGGGACGGGAGAGGAGAGGGGAGAGGGGACGGGAGAGGAGAGGGGAGAGGAGACGGGAGAGGAGAGGAGACGGGAGAGGAGAGGGGGGAGGAGACGGGAGAGGAGAGGGGAGAGGAGAGGGGAGAGGAGACGGGAGAGGAGAGGGGAGAGAAGACGGGAGAGGAGAGAGGAGAGGAGACGGGAGAAGAGAGGGGAGGGGAGAGGGGAGAGGAGAGGAGACGGGACAGGAGAGGGGAGAGGAGACGGGACAGGAGAGGGCAGAGGAGACGGGAGAGGAGGGGGGAGAGGAGACGGGAGAGGAGAGGAGACGGGAGAGGCGAGGGGAGAGGAGCCGGGAGCGGGGAGGAGACGGGAGAGGAGACGGGAGAGGAGAGGGGAGAGGAGACGGGAGAGGAGGGGGAGAGGAGACGGGAGAGGAGAGGAGACGGGACAGGAGAGGGGAGAGGAGACGGGAGAGGAGAGGAGACGGGAGAGGAGAGGGGAGAGGAGAGGGGAGAGGAGACGGGAGAGGAGAGGGGAGAGGAGACGGGAGAGGAGAGGAGACGGGAGAGGAGAGGGGAGAGGAGACGGGAGAGGAGAAGGGAGAGGAGAGGAGAGAGGAGACGGGAGAGGAGAGAGAAGACGGGAGAGGAGAGGGGAGAGGAGAAGGGGTTCGGATGTGGACGCGAATATTTTTTCGGAGGGAGGGGCGAGGGGGAGGGTGGGCGGAGGCTCGCCAACCCTCCCCCTCTCAATCCCCCCTCCCCCTTCCCCCTCCCATTTACCCCCTCCCCCTTACCCCCTCCCCAGCAGCTGGTCCAGCCAGCATGATATAGGCGAGAAAATTTTTGCAAAGCAGCTGGTTCCACTCCCACGTTATTGGTTGATACCTGCACCAGCTGGCCAGGGTGATCAACACCTGCACCAGCTGGCCAGGGTGATCAATACCTGCACCAGCTGGCCAGGGTGATCAATACCTGCACCAGCTGGCCAGGGTGATCAACACCTGCACCATCTGGCCAGCGTGATCAACACCTGCACCATCTGGCCAGGGTGATCAATACCTGCACCATCTGGCCAGGGTGATCAACGCCTGCACCAGCTGGCCAGGGTGATCAATACCTGCACCATCTGGCCAGGGTGATCAACACCTGCACCAACTGGCCAGGGTGATCAACACCTGCACCAGCTGGCCAGGGTGATCAATACCTGCACCATCTGGCCAGGGTGATCAACACCTGCACCATCTGGCCAGGGTGATCAATACCTGCACCATCTGGCCAGGGTGATCAACACCTGCACCATCTGGCCAGGGTGATCAACACCTGCACCAGCTGGCCAGGGTGATCAACACCTGCACCAGCTGGCCAGGGTGATCAATACCTACACCATCTGGCCAGGTTGATCAATACCTGCATCATCTGGCCAGGGTGATCAATACCTGCACCATCTGGCCAGGGTGATCAATACCTGCACCATCTGGCCAGGGTGATCAACACCTGCACCAGCTGTCCAGGGTGATCAATACCTGCACCAGCTGGCCAGAGTGATCAACAACTGCACCCCACTGCAACCCCACCCCCACACCTGCACAACCCCCATCCCCACACCTGCACAACCCCACCCCCACACCTGCACAAACCCCACCCCCACACCTGCACAACTTCCACCCCCCACCTGCACAACCACCACCCCCACACCTGCACAACCCCACCTCCCCACACCTGCACAACCCCCACCCCACCCCACCGCACACCCCTCCGCACAACCCCGCCCCCACAAAAACCCACTCCCTCACCTACAAAACCCCCACACCTGCACAACCCCCACCCCACACCTGCACAACCAATACCCCCACACCTGCACAACCCCCACCCCACACCTGCACAACCTAAACCCCACACCTCACAAAAACCCCCACCCCACCACCTGCACAACCCCTCCCCACCCCACCTCCTACACCTACAAACTCCCTACAAAACCCCTGCACCTGCACCCCAACCCCCACCCCACACCTGCACAACCTCACTCCCACACCTACAAAACCCCACACCTGCACAACCCCCCCCACCCCACACCTGCACAACCCCCACCTCCCACACCTACAAAACCCCCACACCTGCACAACCCCACCCCCACACCTGCACAACCCCCACCCCTACACCGCACAACCCCACCCCCTGATCTGCAACAACCCCACCCCTACACCTGCACAATCCCCACCCCACACCTCACAACCAACTGACACCACCCCAACCCCACCTTACACCTGCACAACCCCCTCACCCCCTACACCCTGCACAACCCCACCCCTCACACCTGCACAACTCCCACCCCTCACACTGCACAACACCCCCCACACCTGCACAACCCCCACCCTCACACCTGCACAACCCCACCCCCACACCTGCACAACCCCTCCCCACCTCACACCTGCACAACCCCACCCCCACACCTGCACAACCCCCACCCCTCACACCTGAACAACCCCCCACCTCACACCTGCAAAACCCCACCCCCACACCTGCACAACTCCCACCCCCACACCTGCACAACCCCACCTCACACCTGCACAACCCCCACCCCTACACCTGCACAACCCCCACCCTCACACCTGCACAACCCCACCCCCACACCTGCACAACCCCACCTCACACCTGCACAACCCCACCTCACACCTGCAAACCCCACCCCCACACCTGCACAACCCCCACCCCTACACCTGCACAACCCCACCTCACACCTGCACAACCCCCACCTCACACCTGCACAACCCCACCCCACACCTGCACAACCCCACCCCTCACACCTGCACAACCCCCACCCCCACACCTGCACAACCCCACCCCACACCTGCACAACCCCTCCCACCCCACACCTGCACAACCCCCACCCCCTTCCCCCACATCTGCACAACCCCACCCCTCCCCTACACCTGCACAACCCCACCTCACACCTGCACAACCCCACCCCCACCCCACACCTGCACAACCCCCACCTCACATCTGCACAACCCCCACCCCAACACCAGCACAAACCCCACCTCACACCTGCACAACCCCACCTCACACCTGCACAACCCCCACCCTCACACCTGCACAACCCCACCCCCACACCTGCACAACCCCCACCCACACACCTGCACAAACCCCACCCTCACACCTGCACAACCCCACCCCCAGACCTGCACAACCCCTCCCACCTCACACCTGCACAACCCCACCCCCCACACCTGCACAACCCCTATCCTCACACCTGCACAACCCCACCCCTCACACCTGCACAACCCCACCTCACACCTGCACAACCCCACCCCCACACCTGCACAACCCCCACCCCTCACACCTGCACAACCCCCACCCACACACCAGCACAACCCCACCCCCACACCTGCACAACCCCCACCCCCACACCTGCAAAACCCCCTCCCCACCCCACTGCACCCCAACCCCACCTTCACACCTGCAAAACCCCTCCCCCACCCCCACACCTGCACAACCCCACCCCCACACCTGCACAACCCCTCCCTCACACCTGCACAACCCCACCTCACACCTGCACAACCCCCACCCTCACACCTGCACAACCCCCACCCCCACACCTGCACAACCCCCACCCTCACACCTGCACAACCCCCACCCCCACACCTGCACAACCCCCACCCTCACACCTGCACAACCCCACCCCCTTCCCCCCACACCTGCACAACCCCCTCACCCCTCACACCTGCACAACCCCACCCCTACACCTGCACAACCCCCACCCCTCACACCTGCACAACCCCACCCCCACACCTGCACAACCCCCACCTCACACCTGCACAACCCCACCCCTCCTCACACCTGCACAACCCCACCCTCACACCTGCACAACCCCACCCCCACACCTGCACAACCCCCACCCCCACACCTGCACAACCCCACCCCCACACCTGCACAACCCCCACCCCCTCACACCTGCACAACCCCACTCCTCTACAATAATTATAGTTTTCACCATCTCTGGCTTGTCTCTCTCTCTCTCTTTATTTCCCCCCTCCTCTCCTCTTCCCCTCCCCTCCCCACCCCTCCCCTCCCCCTCCCCTCCCCTCCCTCTCCCCCTCCCCTCCCCTCCCCTCCCCTCCCTCCCCTCCCCTCCCTCCCCTCCCCTCCCCCTCCCCTCCCCTCCCCTCCCCCCTCCCCTCTCCCCTCCCCTCCCCTTCCCCTCTAAGACTTGCACCAAAAAATCTTGTTTGATTTAAGTCGAGTATTATGCGGCAGCTGTTGTGTTCTCACGTTTATTACCACCACAGCTACCTCCCGCATGCGGCTCCCGCTCCTACTCCCACACCATGCGGCTCCACTCCTACTATCCCACTTTGCAGCCTCCACTCCTACTATCCTGTATGCAGGCTCGCTCCTACTACCCTCACGTGGCTCGCTCCTACTATCTGCATGGCTCCGCTCTACTATCATGCGGCTCCCGCTCCTACTATCCTGCATGCGGCTTCCGCTCCTACTATCCTGCATGCGGCTCCCGCTCCTACTATCCACGTGGCTCCTCCTCCTACTATCCCATGCATCCCGCTCCTACTATCCCGCATGCGGCTCCCGCTCCTACTATCCCGCATGCAGCTCCCGCTCCTACTATCCCGCATGCGGCTCCCGCTCCTACTATCCTGTATGCGGCTCCCGCTCCTACTATCCTGTATGCGGCTCCCGCTCCTACTATCCCGCATGCGGCTCCCGCTCCTACTATCCTGTATGCGGCTCCCGCTCCTACTATCCCGCATGCGGCTCCCGCTCCTACTATCCTGTATGCGGCTCCCGCTCCTACTATCCTGTATGCGGCTCCCGCTCCTTCTATCTGTATCTGCTCCCGCTCCTACTATCCCACATGCATCCCCTCCTACTATCACTTGCAGCTCCGCTCTACTATCTGTGCGCTCACTCCTACTATCCCGCATGCGGCTCCGCTCTACTATCCCACCATGTGGCTCCACTCCTACTATCCCGCATGCGCTCCGCTCTACTATCCTGTAATGGCGGCTCCCACTCCTACTATCACATGCAGCTCCGCTCTACTATCCTGCGCGGCTCCCGCTCCTACTATCGCATGCAGCTCCGCTCTACTATCCCACCGCTCCACTCTCACTCCGCATTCGGCTCCCGCTCCTACTATCCCGCATGCGGCTCCCGCTCCTACTATCCCGCATGCGGCTCCCGCTCCTACTTTCCCGCATGCGGCTCCCGCTCCTACCTCTCCCCGCATGCGGCTCCGCTCCTACTATCACATGCAGCTCCGCTCCCTCACTGTATGCGGCTCCCGCTCCTACTATCCCGCATGCGGCTCCCGCTCCTACTATCCCGCATGCAGCTCCCGCTCCTACTATCCCGCATGCGGCTCCCGCTTCTACTATCCCGCATGCGGCTCCCGCTCCTACTATCCTGCATGCGGCTCCCGCTCCTACTATCCCACCGCCGGCTCCGCTCTACATCACATGCGCTCCATCTACTATCCTGTATGCGGCTCCCGCTCCTACTATCCCGCATGCGGCTCCCGCTCCTACTATCCTGCATGCGGCTCCCGCTCCTACTATCCCGCATGCGGCTCCCGCTCCTACTATCCCGCATGCGGCTCCCGCTCCTACTATCCCGCATGCGGCTCCCGCTCCTACTATCCTGCATGCGGCTCCCGCTCCTACTATCCCGCATGCGGCTCCCGCTCCTACTATCCTGCATGCGGCTCCCGCTCCTACTATCCCGCAGAGAGGGAGAGAGATAGAAAGAGAGAGAGAGAGAGAGTGAGAGAGAGAGAGAGAGAGAGAGAGAGAGAGAGAGAGAGAGAGAGAGAGAGAGAGAGAGAGAGAGTGAGAGAGAGAGAGAGAGAAAGGGAGACAGACAGACAGACAGTAAACTCAGAAGGGTGTGGGCGGTAATGAGGGCGGATGGTTGGGCGGTGTGAGAAGAATATCTGAAGATAGATAGATAGACAGATAGATAGATAGATAGATAGACAGATAGATAGAGACAGACAGACAGACAGAGTCAGAGAGACAGAGATACAGACAGACAGACAAACAGACAGAGATAGAGAAATGAATTCACAATAGGCTCGAAGGAGAGGAGACACGACCACAACGTAGCAGATACTCAGAAATATAAAGAAATTACTGATACTGAAATAAATACATTAAAATTAACAATAAAGATAGAAAAATATAATTTTTAAGACAATTATTTGAGGCCAAAATATTAATAATAATAATAATAACATTTATAATAATTATAAGTTAATGATGATAATAAAAACAACAACAACACCAACAATAATAATAATAACAATAAAATATTATTATTATTATTATTATTATTATTATTATTATTATTATTATTATTATTATTATTATTATTATTATTATTATTATTATTATTATTATTATTATTATTATTATTATTATTATCTTAGAGCTTAGGCAGGGCCCAGGAGATGGAAGTCAACTGTGTGCGACACAAGCAGGGGACGTAATAACCAGAGGTGCGTATTAGTACGCACAAGCGACCTTAACATGCGTTCAATCGACCTTAATTGTGGCACTAACAACCTGACAAGTGTTGCGTTAACTGTGAGAACTCTCTACTGAGAGCCAGAACTGTCTCTACTGAGAGCCAGAACTGTCTCTACTGAGAGCCAGAACTGTCTCTACTGAGAGCCAGAACTATCTCTACTGAGAGCCAGGAACTGTCTCTACAGAGGCCAGAACTGTCTCTGAGGTGAGAACTGCCTCTACTGGAGCCAGAACTATCTCTACTGGAGCCAGGGCTGTCTCTACTACAGAGGACTAGAACTGTCTCTACTGAGCCAGAACTGTCTCTACTGAGGCCAGAACTGCCTCTACTGAGCCAGAACTATCTCTGCTGAGGCCAGAACTATCTCTACTGACCAGACTGTCTCTACTGAGGCCAGAACTGTCTCTACTGAGGCCAGAACTGCCTCTACTGAGGCCAGGAACTATCTCTACTGAGGAGCCAGAGACTGTCTCTGGGGCTGAGCCTGGAACTGTCTACTGAGTGGAGAACTGTCTCTACTGATTGGCCAGAACTGTCTCTACTGAGCCAGAACTATCTCTACTGAGAGCCAGAACTGTCTCTACTGAGAGCCAGAACTGTCTCTACTGAGAGCCAGAACTGCCTCTACTGAGAGCCAGAACTATCTCTACTGAGAGCCAGAACTGTCTCTACTGAGAGCCAGAACTGTCTCTACTGAGAGCCAGAACTGTCTCTACTGAGAGCCAGAACTATCTCTACTGAGAGCCAGAACTGTCTCTACTGAGAGCCAGAACTGTCTCTACTGAGGAACCAGAACTCCTGTCTCTACTGAGAGCCAGAACTGTCTCTACTGAGGACCTTAGAACTGTCTCTACTGAGGGACTGTCTCTACAGGAGGTAGAACTGTCTCTACTGAGAGCCAGAACTGTCTCTACTGAGAGCCAGAACTGTCTCTACTGACAACCAGAACTATCTCTGCTGAGAGCCAGAACTATATCTGCTGAGAGCCAGAACTATCTCTACTGAGAGCCAGAACTGTCTCTACTGAGAGCCAGAACTATCTCTACTGAGAGCCAGAACTATCTCTACTGAGAGCCAGAACTATCTCTACTGAGAGCCAGAACTATCTCTACTGAGAGCCAGAACTATCTCTACTGAGAGCCAGAACTGTCTCTACTGAGAGCCAGAACTGTCTCTACTGAGAGCCAGAACAATCTCTACTGAGAGCCAGAACTGTCTCTACTGAGAGCCAGAACTATCTCTACTGAGAGCCAGAACTATCTCTACTGAGAGCCAGAACTATCTCTACTGAGAGCCAGAACTATCTCTACTGAGAGCCAGAACTATCTCTACTGAGAGCCAGAACTGTCTCTACTGAGAGCCAGAACTGTCTCTACTGAGAGCCAGAACAATCTCTACTGAGAGCCAGAACTGTCTCTACTGAGGTGGGGCCATAACTCTCTGAGAGCCAGAACTGTCTCTACTGAGGCCAGAACTATCTCTCTGCAGGAGCCAGAACTGTCTCTACTGAGAGCCAGAACTGTCTCTACTGAGAGCCAGAACTATCTCTACTGAGAGCCAGAACTGTCTCTGCTGAGAGCCAGATCTCTACTGAGAGCCAGAACTATCTCTGCTGAGAGCCAGGACTGTCTCTACTGAGAGCCAGAACTGTCATAACACCCTACACAAACACACACACACACACACACACACACACACACACACACACACACACACACACACACACACACACTCGTAGAGAAGTCACACGGCTTGAGCTCGTGTTTTGGTGGTAATTTCTGACTGTGCCATAAGGGAATGAGTGTGGGATATGAGCGTGTGCACATAGAGTCCATATAATCACTTAAGCCCCGAAAAAAGAAATATAAGTGATCACAGAAAAGCAAAGGAAATAGTGACTAAGTGTTTAGTAGGGGCCGTTGGAAGGAAGGTGAACAGTTGTGTCAGGCCTAAATAGTGTTGCCATAATAATAACTCAGTGGGAGTGTTTGAAGAATAAGTGCGACTCAAGACCAGGGAGATAAGAGTTATGTATAGATGTGTCAGTAAATACAGTGAGTGAGTGAAAAAATTAGATGAGCTAGAGACCACAGTGCCTACAGGAAGTTGGTGGAAAAATTACCGAGAAGCATCAAACATTTTCATATTGGGACCCAGGAGGACGACGACATTACTCCACTGCCAGCCGCAAGTAATATTCACCTAGTTTGAGTTGCATGGGGTCAGCACCAGTCTCTAGCTGGAAATTGATGAGAATTCACTAGTAGTGTCAAGAGAGTTGTACCCTGTGTAGGGTCACGAATTATTATTTATTATTTTAGTAAAATGCTAATTATAATTTATTATTGAAACCTGTATATATTATCAGATGTTTATTAGTGCAAATACCTCTAGACCAAAGATAGTTGTTTTTATATTATATTAAAGATTAATTTATTTTAATGTCTATTTATGTATCCCGAACTCTTTATTACAAAAGGAGTAAAACTACCATCTTTAAAAATCACTTTTAATACACTTGTAATACACTTGTAATACACAGCTTCCACCCAACCCCCAACCATAGAATCCCACAGTAAGCTACCAGGTCTCCCACCCCCACAGGCCTCACAAACCACAGTGTTGGAAAGGAAACTGAAGGTATGGTACACAAACGCTGATGGAATAACAAACAAGTGGGAGGAGTGGCATGAAAGAATCAAAGAGACATCACCGGACATCATAGCGCTCACAGAAACCAAGCTTACAGATATGATAACAGATGCCATCTTTCCAATGGGATACCAGATCCTGAGGAAAGACAGAAGGAACAGGGGGGGTGGAGGAGTGGCACTGCTGATCAAACACCGATGGAATTTTGATGAGCTGGAGAGAGGAGACAGCGGAGAAAGAAGTGATTACATGGCAGGGAACGCTTCACTCTGGAGGTAACAAGGTGGTAATAACAGTGATGTATAACCCACCACAGAACAACAGGAGACCAGGGCATGAGTATGACGAGAGCAATAGAGCGATGGTTGACACACTGGCTGCAGTGGCCAGAAGAGCTCATGCATGCAGGGGGCAAGCTCCTGATCATGGGTGACTTTGCCAACCCTGAGGAGATCGACTGGGGAGAACTTGCAGCCACATGGGGCCAAGATATACATGGAGGGCTAAGATGGTGGAGGTGGTACTGGAAAGCTTCATGTACCAACACGTAAGGGACACTACAAGAGAGAGAGGAGGATGAACCAGCAAGACTGGACTTAGTATTCACCTTGAGCAGTGCAGATATTGAGGACATCACATATGAAAGACCCCTTGGGGCCAGCGATCATGTGGTTTTGAGCTTCGAATACACAGTAGAGCTACAAGTGGAGGGAAGAAGCAGGAAGGCCAGGACAAATGAAACCAAACTATAGGAAGGGGACTACACAGGAATGAGGAACTACCTGAACGGGGTTCAGTGGGACAGAGAACTGGCAGGGAAGCCAGTTAATGAGATGATGGAATATGTAGCAACAAAATGCAAGGAGGCTGAGGAGAGGTTTGTACCCAAGGGTAACAGGAGTAATGAAAAAGCCAGGATGAGCCCATGGTTTACCCAAAGGTGCAGGGAGGCAAAAACCAAGTGTGCTAGGGA
>NW_027195926.1:90000-95000 GCF_038502225.1 Cherax quadricarinatus | reverse complement strand
GAAGGAATCTTGCCGAGGTTCCCAGATGCACCTCTGAAGATGTGTTTGGAGAGATGCACTCTCCCTGATCATTCTCTCTGCTACTCTAGATGTAATGAACAAGTCTCCCCAAACCCTAAGAAATCTATACACACACACAAAGATGTATATATATATATATATATATATATATATATATATATATATATATATATATATATATATATATTCTGGTTGGTAAGCGCCTTCGTTATAGCTTCTATAACGAGCAGTTTAGCTGCAGGTTTAGTATTTAAATTTCGACTGACGAAATAAAACGTTTTAAAACGTCATTAAATCTTTTTTTTTATTTATTTTGAGGCGCAATATTCCGTTTCGAGCGTCTGTAATAGAAAATTTTTGATATATATATTTATATATATATATATATATATATATATATATATATATATATATATATATATATATTTATATATATGTGTGTGTGTTCTTGAGTAAACGTTTCATGGCCGAAACGTTCAATAAGACAATCATTGTTCATATTTCGTCCCCTCTCCTTCATTCTTCTAGCCTACTTTTTCTCTCTTCCTCTCTCTGTCTCTCTTTCCCTCTCTCTCTCTCTCTCTCCATTACTCGTCTCATTTTCTGTTCAGTATTCTTTTTCTCTCCCCTCTCACCTCCATTACCCCCCCTCTCCATCTTTCTCTTCTCCATTTTCCCCCCACCATCTCTCACTTTTCCTTCTTCTCCATTCATACCCCTCCATCTCCCACTTTCCCTTCTCCATTCAACCTCCACTTCCCACTCTCCCTTTTCCATCCTTCCTCCTCCCCCATTCCTACAACCTCCCACCTATTCTCTCTCTTTCTCCTTCACACTTAGTAGCTTCTGAGGCAGCTTGAAATAAGCCTGGGCACTATTGCCCTGGAACAATGTCAATAACCAGTCTTAATGGGGCACTTCAACGAGGCTTTTCAAGCAAAATAGATCAGATCTGGGGCACATCGTATGGCAACACCTTCCTTAAAAATTGCCTCCGTAAAAAACTCTCTCTCCTTTTCGTTATTCCACGAACCAACTGCCCTGTAAAATGCGTCTTGGATACCGCTAACTTACACGCAAATGTCGAGATTGGAAACGCAGCAGGACGAATTTGGTGGTAAAATAAAGATATGTGTAAATGTGGAAGCGGCAGTTACGTCCCGCCATCTACATGTTGTGAGCGTAACTAAACCATTGCCAGATGTTGCCATCTGTGTATTGCTTCTTTTACAGTGTTGCCAAGATGGTGGTTGCTGTATATATTTACATTGGTAAAACCAAATGGTGATACCAGTGGACTGAAGATTGTGAAGTCTGACATTATAAGCAGTAATGACGATTGCAATGATGATGATGTTGATGACGATGATGATTATAATAATGATAATAATAATATAATAATAATGACAATAATAGTAATAATATGGCATACACACATAGTGGAGAGGACAGCAAATTATTATTATTATTATTATTATTATTATTATTATTATTATTATTATTATTATTATTATTATTTTTATTATTATTATTATTATTTTTATTATTATTATTATTATTATTATTATTATAATTATTATTATTATTCTCATCCTCTTCCTGCTTCTCTTACTCTCTCCATAAAATCTCTTTTTTCCCCTCTTATTTCATTCATAATCTCCCTTCCTCTCTTCTTCCTCCTTGCCTGTCCCTGCCCTAATAACACTCCCCTCTTCTCCCTTCAAGCACCCTAGTCTAATCTCCCTTTCTTACCACAGGTCGAAATAATTTGCTCCTTTATCTTGAGGTTAACTCCCTCCCCTTACACTCCCTTCCATTACACTCCCTTTCCCCTAAAACTCCCTCTTCTTAAGCTCTCTGGATCTAACCACTTTTATAAACACAATTATGTCGTTTATCGTAATACTTGAAGACTTTCTGAGTGATGTGTTGAGGAAGATAATGATCTCTCTCTCTCTCTCTCTCTCTCTCTCTCTCTCTCTCTCTCTCTCTCTCTCTCTCTCTCTCTCTCTCTCTCTCTCTCTCTCTCTCTCTCTCTTGCTCTCTCTCTCTCTCTCTCTCTCTCTCACACACACAACACAAACCAGTAAACACGAGATACAGCGAATTTAGGTAAATATTTCGGTTAAAAACTCAACCATCATCTGCTGTGACACACAAAAGACAACCTGGTTTCAAGATCATTAAGTCTAACTACCTCATCTAACTGTCCTGCTGCGCCACTAGAGTCGTTCAAGGCTGATATTACTGCAAGTTTACCTCGTAAACCTCTGTACAAAAACTCTTTCAACTTCAGTTAGACTTAAAAAAAAACGTGTTTTGAGGATGGGTGTGCACGGGAGGGAGGCCTGTTTTGTTTTCGTGTTGTCTTCGTGTGGCGTTCGTGTTACCTTCTTGTGGCGTTCGTGTTTGATTCGTGTTGTGTTCGTGTAGCGTTAGTGTATGGTTCGAGTTGTCGTGTTGTGTTCGTGTAGCGTTAGTGTATCGTTTGTGTTTTCTTCGTGTAACGTTAGTGTATCGTTCGTGTTGTGCTCGTGTCATCGTGTTGCGTTCGTGTTATGTTCGTGTTGTGTACGTGATACATTCGCGTGACGTTCGTTTCACGTCGGAGGGGGGGGGGTTGGAAACGTCGGTTCAGTTTTCCTGAAATGTTAGCGAAACGTTTAATTTAGCCTTTTTAAACGTTCCTAAAACGTTCGTGTGACTTCACCCCCCCAAAAATTCTCTCACTTCAGTACCTCCCTCTTCTCTCACTGTCTACTTCTCCCCTTCCTCCCTCCCCCTCCCTACGTTCCATCAACCCTCCCCCTGCTAATCACCCCTCCCGCCACCATGAATATCCACACTCATGGTAGAGCATCTTATTGTATCGAGCGAGTAGAATTGACTGTCAAGGATAACCAGGATGTTTGTGTGTGTGTGTGTGTGTGTGTGTTTGGCAGGAATTTGTTTTCTCTCTCCCTCCCTCCCTCCCTCCTTCCCTTCCTCCTTCCCACCCTCCTTCCCTCCCTCCTTCCCTCCCTCCCTCCTTCCCTCCCTCCTTCCCTCCCTCCTTCCCACCCTCCTTCCCCTCCCTCCCTCCTCCCTCCCTCCTCCCTCCCTCCTCCTTCCTTCCTTCCTTCCCTTCCCTCCTTCCCTCCCACCCTCCTTCCCTCCCTCCTCCTTCCCTCCCCTCCTTCCCTCCCTCCCTCCTTCCCTCCCTCCTCCTTCCTCCTTCCCTTCCCTCCCTTCCCTCCCTCCTCCTTCCCTCCCTCCTTCCCCTCCCTCCTTCCCCTCCCTCCCTCCCCTCCCCTCCCTCCTTCCCTCCTCCTCCTCCTTCCTCCCTCCTCCCTCCCTCCTTCCCTCCTCCTTCCCTCCTCCTTCCCTCCCTCCCCTCCCCTCCCTCCTCCCTCCCTCCCCTCCCCTCCCCTCCCTCCCTCCCACCCCTCCTTCCCCACCCTCCTTCCCTCCCCTCCTTCCCCTCCCTCCTTCCCACCCTCCTTCCCACCCTCCTTCCTTCCTTCCTCCCTTCCCCTCCTTCCTTCCCTCCCCTCCTTCCCTTCCTCCTTCCCTCCTCCCCTCCTTCCCTCCTTCCTTCCCTCCTCCCACCCTCCTTCCCCTCCCTCCTTCCCCTCCCTCCTTCATACCCTCCTTCCCACCCTCCTTCCTTCCCTTCCTTCCTTCCCCTCCTCCCTCCTCCCCTTCCTCCTTCCCTCCCTTCCTCCTCCTCCCTTCCTTCCCTTCCCTCCACCTTCCCTTCCTCCCCTCCTTCCCTCCTTCCTCTCCCCTCCCCTTCCCTTCCCCTCTTTCCCTCCTCCTTCCCTCTTCCCACCCTCCTTCCCTCCCTCCTTCCCTCCCTTCCTTCCCCTTCCCCTCCTCCCTTCCTTCCCCTTCCCCTCCTCCTTATCCCCTTCCTCCCCTCCCTCCTCCTTCCCTTCCTCCTTCCCTCCCTCCTTCCCTCCTCCCTCCCTCCTTCCCTCCTTCCCCTTCCCCTTCCCCTCCTTCCTTCCTTCCTCCTTCCCTTCCTCCCTCCCTCCTTCCCTCCTCCTTCCCTCCTCCTTCCCTCCTCCTTCCTTCCCTCCTCCTTCCCTCCCTCCCTTCCTCCCCTCCCTCCTTCCTTCCCTTCCTTCCTTCCCATCCTCCTCCTTCCCTCCTCCTCCCTCCTTCCCTCCCTCCTCCTTCCTCCCTCCTTCCTCCTCCTCCTTCCTTCCCTCCCTCCTTCCCCTCCTCCTTCCTCCTCCCTCCTCCTCCCTTCCCTCCCTCCTCCCTCCTCCTCCTCCCTTCCTCCCCTCCCTCCTCCTTCCCCTCCCTCCTTCCCCTCCTCCCTTCCTCCTCCTTCCCTCCTCCTTCCCTCCCCTCCTTCCCCTCCCTCCTCCTCCCTCCCTCCCTCCCTCCCTCCCCTCCCCTCCCCTCCTTCCCACCCTCCTTCCCACCCCTCCTTCCCTCCCTCCTTCCCTCCTCCCCTTCCCACCCTCCTTCCCACCCTCCTCCTTCCTTCCTCCTTCCTTCCTCCTTCCCTCCCTCCTTCCCCTCCTCCTTCCCCTTCCTCCTTCCCCTCCTCCCTCCTTCCCTTCCTTCCTTCCTCCCTCCTCCTTCCTTCCCCTCTCCTCCTCCTTCTCCATACCCCTCCTTCCACCCTCCTCCTTCCTTCCTTCCTTCCCCTCCCCTCCCTCCTCCCTCCCTCCTTCCCTCCCTTCCCTCCTCCCTCCCTTCCCCTCCTTCCTCCTTCCCCCTCCCTTCCCTCCCTTCCCTCCTTCCCTCCTTCCCTCCCTCCTCCCTCCCTCCTTCCTCCCTCCTCCTCCCTTCCCCTCCTTCCCTCCTCCTCCTTCCCTCCCTCCTTCCCTCCCCTCCTTCCTTCCCTCCTCCTTCCCTTCCTTCCCCTCCTTCCCTCCTCCCTCCTTCCCTCCCTCCCCTTCCCTCCCTCCTCCCTCCCCCTCCCTCCTTCCCTCCTCCTTCCCTCCTCCTTCCTCCCTCCCCTTCCCTCCTCCCCTCCCCTCCTC